>NW_003299106.1:1425644-1429175 GCF_000151645.1 Tuber melanosporum
TTTTGAGATATCAGTCATTTTGTATTTACGACACATTTGAACTAATATTCCCCCATCAAAAAAACTTTTATAATATAGAACAAGCTTTAAAATTTAGTTTGGAACTATATATTCAACTATATGCATTCAGATTCTACATCATATCCATAGTTACATAGTTTTTCAAGACTTTTTATTCCTTGAGCCATGAGGTCGACCACGCTTCTTTGGTAACTTACTTTCTTCTACCAATTCACCCTCAGACATATCCTGAGGGTCTTGATTGTTTTCTCCTGCAATATCCAAAATGGTATTAGAGTTATTAGGTTTTATTCTGGCAACTTTTGCTGCCTTTGCTTGCTCAATAACACTGAATAGAGGTGTAGAATAGAGCCATGTTAATTGTACATATTCAGGAGCATAGGGGCCATATTTATGCTACATATCAAACCGTCGTTCTGGCTTTAACTCAGTTGGTTGAAGTACTTTAGGTCTTGCAGTACGGATTTAATCTAAAGTAACTCCTATTCTCTTTAGATTAAAGATTTGCCATGGATCTAATGGAAATGCCTTAGCTAAGACAGTACCTTGCAATTCTTTGACAAAAAGCAGATTGTGGAATCCTTGAATTCCCTTAAGTGGCTTGAAGAATTGTGTAAGACAATTCTTCCAATCTCAGAATACTCCTTCCTCTTGATCTTCCTCATAAAGATCAATTGCTTCAATTGTTTGATTTCCTACAGTTGTCGATATAGCCTTACTATAGTCTTTTGGTGTTCATATCTCTTGTCATAAAGCCTTAAACTTTGCAGTTCTAAACCTACAATCAACAGAATTTCTTGTGTGTCTTTTTACTTGGTAACAAAGTTCAATACTATCAGTTTGTTCTTGTAATACCAGCCAGCACAGATAGGCTGTCATTGTTTTATTTCTATTTTGACCACTACAAATGTCTGCCCAAAGATATATGTGTGGTGTCATTTTTCTCTCCAATTGTAAGTAGTAGTGTAAAAGAGATACAACCTGATTGGGTCCTTTTGATTGCTGTTCTACTAAATATAGCAAGTGATAATATTTATTAAAGTGTTTATTCTCATCCACAATACCAAAAGAATACAACTTAAAAGGTGAAAAGAAATACCATTGTCCTGGCTGTTGTGGAAGCTTGGGAATCTCAATAATCTGCTGAAAATCAAAGGAGTAATATCGAGTATCTCCTGGATAGTTGGTTGACTGTATAATAGTAGCTTTGTATAGCTCTCGACATTCTCTGTATTCCTTTTGATGCTGATCCAAGTTGTTCTGAATTTGAAGCAAGGTGCTACTTCCTATAATTGTCTCCAATGAGAGGTTCTTCCCCTCAGGTGATTTTAATTGAGCTTTTAGAATTGCACAACTATCACAAATGTTCTTAGCAGGTGTTTGTATATGCATATGTTTAAACTTTAGACTACTTTTCCAATATCGAATAAAGCCAGTAAGAGATATTCTGAGATCAGATCCCTTGATATCTTTATTTAATATTGTATTCAGAGAATGAAAAGAGAAATAGGATGGAAGAAGTATCTTGCTATCTAACTCCATCCGCGTAGTAACACTTCCATCTATTGTATGATACTTATATGATCTTGTAGCAACTGGCTCTCTATATTCTGATTCAATTCAGGAAAGAAAGTCCTCCAGCTTTGTATGATGTGCCTGTGATAGTGTATTTGGAGCTCTCTTTCCAGTATTGCCATACTAAGGGGGAATAGCTGTCTTTCCAGATTTTAAGTTCTTAATTATACTGTATATTTAAGATTTTCCCAATATCCAGTACTAGCGAAAGAATGCAGAACATACTAGACTAATAAAGGGAATTATGTATTGATTGCGAGTCAGACGTTGTGTTGTTTCTATCTTACCACTTTCCATTTCTAAAAAGAATTGTTTATTATATTATCTTGAACCTCTTAGCTTTGAAATAAGTATTGTACTTGCTATTAGATAGCTAGCTAGTAGCTTTCTCTGCTTTGCTAGCATAGTACAATTGACTTTCATCCAGTTAAACCATTAAGAATATGTGGCCCTTGAGGAACATTTTCTCTTACTGGAGCAAATATTATCTATATTAGTAAGATGGTACTCATACCTTCTCAATTTCCTTGCAAAATCTTGCTTCAATTGTGTATTTATTCTAATCTCCTCAATATTAGACCCTGAAACTTCAACTGGAGACTCTGTATATCAATTAGTATGTAAAGTATAATAATATTAATATATCTTATAAGTTATATTTAAATTACTTAAAAATACCTTCTACAATATGGATTACTAACTATCAAATTATGACTCTACATCTGAATCAGTTTCATATGCAGATTCATTAATATTGGAGCTGTACGAATCCATAGAAGCTGCAGAATCATGTTTCCATACCAACCGACTCAATAATTCTGAGACTTCTGACATGGCTCTTAATTTAATAGCTAAAGTTGTTATAGTTGAGTATAATTGGATAATGACTACTCTAAATATCTTTAGTAAATTGATCTGTTAACTGTAAATATAAAGAGCTGTTTATTACCTCCAGATAAAGCCTGAGCAGATTACTTGTAATTCAAAATAATAAACCCAAGTTTAAGGTAAATTTAAGATAATAAAAGTAAGAATCAATTAGGATAACAAGAGAATAAGAATTATTTACAGAGTATGAATTATAGCTACTAATATCAAACACCCCATGACATCTGAATTGGATTATATAAGCAAGACATTATGTTGCATACCAAGTGTGTTGCATATGCATAATTTTTGTTTAAAAAAATGCAACAGTTTTAAACTGAAATAACTTCACAACCAATTGACATTACATTAATATTTTTCTTTAATAAGATGCACCAGAATGTAAGGTTATTTTAGATGGTAAAAAGTAAATTTTAAGGATTTGGAGATTTTTGGCTATAAAATGAGCTACAGAGGTCGTTAAGGCATGAATAATATTTTCTAAGATACTGTACATATACTTTACACATTGAACTACATGGCTAAGGCAAAATAAATTTTTGGGGGTGGGCGTCCGGTACTCAGGTTTTTGCTGGTACAGGCTCCCTCTTGTCAAAGAAAAACAGTGATCAGAACTCCTTCATTGTACGACTCCCTCCTCAATGCTTCCACCCCCCATTTCCACCGTGATTTGCCTCCACCCACTTAGGGGGCCACTAAATAGTCTTCCGGCAGGGTGGGGTTTCGCCTGCTTGTATTGGTGGGGGCGTTGCATTTGTCGGCGCCCTTCATGTGAGTAGTGATACCATTTCAATATTGGCCGATTGAAAATAAGAAAGCAAAGAAGTGGACACTCGGATACCGACCTTAGCTGACATGATACATGTTTAGGAACTATCTACACTGTTTGTTCCGACCAGGGCCGTTGCTAACCCTTAGACTACCACCGAAGGCTGGGTGTGGAGTCTTATCCTACGATACTAGACAATGGTAAGAAAGCCTCTAAATTGACAGGAAAAATGATAAACAGTAAAAGGTAAGTCTTGAAGATAGTTGTAAGTTAGACGG
>NW_003299106.1:1429616-1480363 GCF_000151645.1 Tuber melanosporum
GCACGTTCCAGAAGCATCCTTACGGCCCCCTCATGTCCGTTCCTATCTGCGATAGAGAGTGGTGTTGAACCATATATATTCGGAAGGTTGAAGTTATCATCTGCTCGCTCAAGCAATATCCCCCACAACTTCCCCGTGTCCCTAGCGGGCGGCCATGAAAAGTGGCGTTGAACCATATTTATTCGCAGCATTTGGATTCACATCTACTCGCTCTAGTAGCATCCTCACGACTCCTTCATGTCCTTTCCAGGTGGCCATGAAGAATGGTGTCTGGCCGTTTTCATTCGCAGTGTTGGGATTGACGTCCACCCGTTCCAGCAGCATCTTCACGACTTCCCCGTGTCCCTTCCAGGCGGCTACGAAGAGTGGCGTCCAGCCACTATCATCCGGAGTGTTGGGATTGACATCCACCCGTTCCAGTAACATCTTCATGGCTTCCCCGTGTCCCTTCCAGGCGGCTATGAAGAGTGGTGTCCAGCCAACTTCATCCGCAGTATTAGGATCGACGACCACCCGTCCCAGCAGCACCTTCACGATTCCCCCATGTCCCTTCCAAACGGCTGCGGCGAGCGCTATCCAGCCATCTTCATCCATAGTGTTGGGACTGACATCTACTCACTCCCGCAGCATCTTCACGACTCCCTCATATCCTTTCCACGCGGCTATGAAGAGTGGGGGCCCGGCCACGTTCATCGGCAGTGTTAGAGACGACACCCTTCCGCTCCAACAGCATCTTCACGACTCCTTCATGCCCCTCCTGGGCGGCGACGAAGAGTGGTGTTCCACCATCGTCATTCACAGTGTCCGGATTAACGTCTACCCGTTCCAAAAGAATCTTCACTACTCCCACACATCCCTTCGAGGCGGCTAAAAAGAGTGGTGTTTGACCATAATCACTCGCAGTATTGGGGTTGACATCGCGCCTTCCCAGCAGCATCTTAACGACTCCCTCCTGCCCAAACTTGGCAGCCCATAAAAGCGGTGTTAGGCCGTCCTTATCCCTCGTGCAGGGATTAACCTCCTCTCGCTCTAACAGCACCTTCGTGATACCCTCACGCCCACGAGCCGCCGCCAAGGAGAGTGGTGTTTGCCCACGTATATCTGGTATGTCGGGATCGACGTCTGCTCGCTCCAGCAGCATCATGATTCCATCATGTCCATCCCATGCGACCTGCGAGAGTGGTGTGAGATCGTTTATATCCTTCGTGTTGGCTTTGATATCCACCCGTTCTAAGAGCATCTTCACAACTCCTTCATGTCCATTCGAGACGGCCCACGACAGTGGGGTCCGGCTATATTTATCAATCGTGTTAGGATTGACATCTACTAGTTTCACCAGGATATGAACCACTCCCTCATGCCCATACTCGGCAGCCGACGAGAGTGGGATTTGACCATATTTATCCCTCGTGTCAGGATTGACATCAACTCGCTCTATGAGCATCTTCACCACGCCCTCATGCCCACATGTAGCAGCCCATGAGAGGGGTGTTCGACCATCCGTGTTCGCCGTATCAGGATTAACATCTTGTCGTCCAAGTAGCACCTTCACCATATCATCATGCCCTTTTCTAGCAGCCCAGGCAAATGCTGTATTTCCCTCAATATCGGTTGCATCAAGATCCCATTCCCTCATTTCTAATAAAGCACTTGCTATCTCCACGAGCCCGAGGTAAGCGGCACCGTGAAGTCCTATGAATCCCTCAAGGGCATTACTACTTTCTTGTTCAGAATGGTGCCACCACCAGTATCTCTCATGAATTAAAGGTAGCTTGGAGTATATGTGCTTATCGTAGCCACCAAGGAGCCTTAATGCAAGTGATTTCACTCTTTTGCTAAGCTCGCTCCTCGCATGTGTTCTCCAGTAACATGAGGCGTAGCCGACAAAGGGGGCTGCTGCCGGTGGCGAATCAAGGGCAGTCGACAGGTCCCGGATACACTGAAAGTTTAGGAAGGTCAAGCAAACCTCGGCCATCATCGAGTGGAGACTATGGAACAGGGGGTAAACATTGGATAGGTGCTCTTTCAGAGTGAAGTGAACAAGGCGGACAGTAGATGATGTATCAATCGTGACAAGCCCCAGCGCGCAGTGAAGCACGGTTTTCATTGCGGGTATGTTTCTAATATTATGGTTTGTATCCCCTCTCTCTACCCCCAGTTAGTGTTGTTCACGAGCCGGCTCGCATCACTTAGCACCGGTGCCGCATATCTGTTAGACCATCGCAACCTCCAACCGCCACAACTCCATGCTTCCTACCACCACATACCCCTTCCATATACTATTCACTCTGCCTACTACTCCCTCTACCGGTCTTCTGCCTGCCACTACTTTCTAGTGGCCTACAACGAGATCGAAAAACATCCTACCACCTCCCTGCCTCCCTGCTTTCTACCCCCCCCCCCTCCCAGCCTTTGAGCACTCCAAGAACAGCAACACAGGTGGTGAATGATCTATCACAGTTCATTTATCCACACCCTCTTAGGTGGCTAGTATTCCATGTCATCTGCTGCTAGCACATCAACCTCAGTGCCTAGTGTGTCAGCTAGTATGAGTGCAGCAAGCGCGAGTGAGGGGGCAACAGGTGACTTTCATGAGCAGCCTAGTGGACAATAGGGTAAGTGGGGGCATTCTGAGTACAGCTGATCAAGTTAATTGTTTAGGGACAAAGACTAATGATGGTAACTGTTTTGGTATTTAGTACCATGAAGCTACCGTCAGTGGCAAGAGCAATCCACAATCTACTGGATACCTCAATGCAAAACAATTAATCATAAGACAATGGATTCTCAGCTCTATCGGAGACGGGTAGGAGAATCATATGGTTTACTGTTGCCATTGTAAATGTAAATGAGGTCCCTATAAAGCAAGCTATACTACCACAACTACAGTTGGAAGGCATTTCCATTCAATCCGTTCTCATCTACCATCTCGGAAGGAGGACTACAGAAGTTTAATTAAGTTAATAGCTAAGACTAAGACTACAGGCAAATGCAAGCAGATAGGGTCGAACCCATTTAGCATAGCAAATCAGCTCACAGGAACGTGGTGGCCAGAAGAAATATTTATGGAACAAGAATACTGAAAACTCCTGGCTGTGACTATAACCAGTATGGGTAGCAGGTTATTGGTTTTGTTTTATGATTTGTTTTAAGTATCACTTTGATACTTGGTTTGTTTTAAGTATCATTTGATACTTGGTTTGATTTTATGTTTAGTTTAAAGTATCAATTTAATGGTTAAGTTATTTTACCAAAGTGTATCGCTTGATACTGTCACAAATGTGGCTTGGCGAGGAAAAGGTTTTCACGTAACACATGATTATGAGTCACAGGTATGTAATTGTTTCACACATATGACTCATTTGAGTCATATGATTTGTTATATATGGGATTTGTGATGCTTGCGCACATGGCTCAAATATGAGTCATGGGACGTGCACCTGACGAGTATGCCTTGAGAGTGTGCCTTACGGGTATGCCTTGTGTATATGATTTATGTTTTGCACATGACCTCGTTATGAGGTTATGGGTTTCATGCATATGACTCAGTCGAGTCAGATGACTTGTTTATTATGTTATGATTGGTTTATAAGTTTTTGCACATGACCTCGCTATAAGGTCATGGGTTTTAAGTATGTGACCTCTTTGGTCACATGACTAGTTTATTATGATTTGGTTTCGCACATGTGACCACTTTGGGTCACATGACTACAGGCGGGAAGAACACTATATAAGAAGGCCAATGTGGTCGAGGAGGATATGTTCTTCACGCTTTGTTCTAAGTACTTTTCCTACTTCTTGCACTCCGTGTCGGAAGTGAGTATAACCAATACTTTACCTTATTTTGCTCGTGATAAATACTTCATCTACTGTTACTTGTTTGTGTTTTTTGTTTTGGGTGGTCGGTTAGAAGTAGTTCCCACTTGGAAGATACTTCAGTGTGAGATATCCATGGCCTGGTCCCAGTAATCACTGAGTATAGTTTGGGTGAGGATGGCGTCTTCGACAGCCTCCTCATCGATGGATTCTCCCCCCCCTTCAAGGATGTCGTCTCCTGTTCGGTTCAACTCCAATCCTTCCTCCTCGCTTGAGACAGCCCGTGCGGCCTTGTCTCTTGCGCCCACTACTGAGGCTGACTGTGGCCTCATCTCCACAACTACACGGTCATATGTCATACATAAAGGAAACCTTAGTTTCCTACAGTTTCACCACGGTCATGGGTGTCAGAATGCGGTGAATCTGCAGTTTGATGAATTGGTTCAGCAAACGGTCGCTGATGCAACCATTGCTATGATGAAAGAAGTGGAGGTTTTGGTGAGAGGTTTCCTGATCGGGAGAGGCTGTTCAGCTACATGTGGCTTGAATAAAGACACTACCACAGGGCTCTTCATTCAGTTCAACTCGGACCATAGCTTGGAATACTCTCCAGCCCCCGTACCTTCTCCACGTAAAGATTCTCAGGCTATAGTCCCTGAATCCTCCACCCCCCCCACCAAGGACAACTCAACTACTAACACGGTTGAGGCCAGCTCTTGGTCCACTACTCCTCCCCTCGCCAGGGCTGTCCAAAGCAAGATGCCCAGCTTCTTCTGCCAGACCTACAATACTGGGACCGGCTCCTCAACTCCCTCCTTCCTGGCAGGAATATCCTCGGGAGAAAGAGCTCTCTATGAAACCCCGAAGTTCAAGTTGGACGACCCTGATGACGAGGATTATAACCCTCCTGCCTCTGGAACACGCCGCCGGACACAGTTGGCATCTCCCGCTAAGCGATCTGCTGCTCCTCTCCTGGGTCCCCAGTTTTTAAGGGCTATCAACATTGATGAGGGACGGAAAAAACAGAATGTTCCCGCTCTTCCTGGCCTACTCTTAGGCGTTCATCAGGGGCGCCTGGCTATCCCTCCACCTGTGGTACTCCCATCGACAATCGAAGTCACACCCCCATCTCCGTTCCCGCTAATGACTGAGGATGTCCTACCCACCTTTGAGGTGCTGGCTAGGGACATCCCCATGGACCTAGATGATGGGTGCAACTCAGAAGCGACTGGTTTGGGCGATAGCATACACGCCTCTTTACCAGCTATGGGTTCATCACCTCCGCCTATTACTGAACGATAGGTGTCACCTCCCGGAGGCCAACTAGAGCGTCTCTTAGATACCCCCAGTGGCGAGTCAACCCCATTGGAAGTTCAGCTCCCAGAGACCCAACCAAAGGACGCTGACGCTGTGGTGGCCCAGGCGGACTCGATCATGGCAGGCATCTGTAAGATGCTGGATGCTGGTAGGACTCCCTCTCCTGGACCTCGTTCAGGTAGTATAATCGGGTCCATGTTGGAAGGCCTGGAGGACATCCGGTCTGGCAATACTCAGCCTCTCCTCTCCTCGGAGTCCGGGTCAGTTGAAGATGACACAGTACAGGATGTACGAACTTGGATGAACAGTGGCTCCACCTTTGATGATGAAGGTCCAAGAAACGGGATAAACTACTGGAGTTGAGTTCATGTCTTGGAACGGGCAGTAAAAGCACTGACCGACATTGTTGGCAGACAAGGGGAGGAAATTGAAGCCCTTCAGGTAAAGTTGTCCCCCCGCTGCCGCCCCCCCCCTGCTGTATCTCACAGCACCTCCACTGTCTCTTCGGAGCCGACCCTGCCATCCCCTACCCCTAAGAGAAAGGAGGCCTCTACGGAGGCTCCTACTACTAAAGCCTCCTTTGCAGAGGTAGTAAAACGAATGGCATACGTGCCCAAACCTCCCGCTGGTCTACAGGAACGGGTACGTCCTGCCCGGCCTGCATCAGCGGCCTCATCCCACTAGTCTGGCAGTGGTGGCAGCTCCTCCAGCGAAGGGGGGGTAGTCTTGCGAGTAGACCATAGAGGCGAAGGCAAGTCTGTTCACTGGGAAGAGGAGGAGGGAGAGGAAGAAGATAAAAAGAAAGAACGAAGGAAACGTGGCAAACGCCTGAGTGGTGCTGCTAGAAGGAGAAGAAAGACTGCCCGAGGATCTGGCGATGAAAGGGAGGTGGCGACCCCAGCCAAGACTCAGGGAAAGGCTGATAAACAGTAATCGGCTCTAAAGGATACCACACCTGTTGCTACAACTGCTCAGTCCGGGCCAGCAGCCGTGGCCAGTGTCAAGGTAGCCGTGGCCCAGACAAGATAGGAATACCGTCGGGTACCAATGGGGCCCCCAGACCCACTAAACTCGGTACCACCACTACCACACTCATCGCCAACCCCGAATGCTAGAGGAAGGCACATTACCATGTGCTTCGCCACACGGAAGAAGGTTGCCCTGCCAGAAGGCGTCGATATTGAGACAATCCGGAATCGGATCAATGTAACCTTTTCCAATCAGGGAAAGATTCAGGGAAATGCTCCTTATATTCGCGAAGGACACGTCCAGCCGGAAATTGGATGCATCTTCCTGACATTGGCGGCACACTCCGTGACAGAGCTAGGCAACAGGTTGGACAAGGCTAGGCTCGATCTGCTTAGGGAACTGTCACTCCTGGAGTTTGAATTCCAGAGGAACCTGGAAAAGGTGAATGTTGTTGTTTCCAGTATCCCGCTTGCTGACACAGGATGGGGATCAATTTGGAGGGTGGAGGGATGGACTGGAAGCGCGGCTTTTGATGACCTTCGTACTGATCTGGAGCAATCCAATACTGGTGTAGTTACTGTTTCCTGGCCAGACATTATGGGATCCATACGTGCCATGAGGCAGGCCAATGCTACAAGCTGTGGCATCCGATTTGTGGTGGAAAACAATGAGGCCATTAAAGTAAGACTGGCGGATGGAAAGATTTAGTTGCGAGGAGGTACCCGCAATGTCAGAGTCTTTGAACAGCATCACCCCCT
Source organism: Tuber melanosporum (assembly GCF_000151645.1). Taxonomy (NCBI): domain Eukaryota; kingdom Fungi; phylum Ascomycota; class Pezizomycetes; order Pezizales; family Tuberaceae; genus Tuber; species Tuber melanosporum. Next base: position 1,436,477 of record NW_003299106.1, read on the forward strand.
TAAGGTATGTGGTAAGTGCCTGGAAACCAGCCACTTCGAGGCGACATGTGGCCGCCCCCCTCGGTGCCGATTTTGCTTCAGAGAACATTTCTCTCGGGAACACATGTGCAGCAAGCTGGCTTGTCCCGAGAGAGTGGGTCAGGCCTGTGGACATACCAGGAAACAGTGTTGGTTGTGCAACCGGATGGACCACTTCACAGGATATGAGCGATACCCAGGTATCAAATCGTGATCACCAACTCCACCTTTCTCGCCGGCTGGGCAAGGAATAGTCACACCAATAAGACCCGCCAAGGAACCCGTCGGAAAACCGGAGCAATTGGGTAAGGGGGCAGGAGGGAATGGAAGAAGAAGAAGACGCAGCCGTGGGAGGTCTCCGACACCCAGGCTGGTTGAGATCAGCAGTGATGAGAAAGATGAGACTCTCCGCAGTAAGTTGGAAAAGGCCAAGGGTAAGGAACCAGAACGGCCTTCCCCCTCCCTGGTATGTGGGATTTTAAAAACGAGGGCTGGCACCGCCATCAAGCCCCATGATGAGGAAATGAGTTGGGTTGCATGGGATCCGGATACCAGCTCCGCCTACGCCTCTGGCCCTTGCGGCCTGAGTGGATCAGTTGAGGCCCCCTTTTAATGCTTATTATAACAATGGCATTAAACGAGGGGAGGAGTAGTCGGAATCCGGCACTGGCGTTTGATTTGTTTTCCTTTGTTGATTTGTTGTTTGTTATTGAACCCCCCGTTGATCGGGAAGGACAACATGTACTAGTAGATGTTGACTGAGATTTCTTTTCTTTTGTTGAAGGGTCAGGCATTGAGGTGTTTGTTCTGTCCCACATTTGTGGGCTGTTTGAGGTGGTGGGGCATGGAGAAGACAGTGCTCAGATTGGGTATTGGGAGAAAGGGGCAAAGAAGGTACTCGCTGGAGTTTACTTTCGACCCGGCTATACCAAAGATCAGTTTTTTCGGTAGTTAGATGAAATTGGGGAACCTGACATCGCGTTTGGGGACTTCAATGCCAGGCATCAAGATTGGTACCCCAATGCGGACCACAACAATAGAGGCAGACAGTGGCTGAAACAGTGGTTCACGGCCCCGACACGCGATATGAACGTGGTCCCCCCAATGGTGCCTACCGTTCGAGATGTTTCCAGAATCGACCTTTGTCTTCACCGGGCACCCTATGTCCGACATCGATACATGGACGCTGCTGGCTGCGAGCATAGTACTCAAGCCCTTAAGCTGAAGGTGGACCTCCCTGACAACATTATGCATCTGAGGCCAGCTTGGAAAAAAGCGGTTTGGGAAAAAGTTGGGAAGCAGTTAGATGCCATTAAAGAGGTGGGAGATGAGAAGTTGTGGGAAGGAGTGAGGCATGTGGTGGACACACTCCCACGGGCCTCCATTGGCAGATGTCAGTGTGAGTGGTGAAAATTGGAGTTGGAAACGATGAGGTTGGATGTGGCTCGGCTACGACGATACTCCAAGCGCAAGGCGGAGCGGACGGACTACAGGATGGTCAGGAGTGTGTACCGGGCCTTTCTGTTGAGGGCCAGGTTCAAACACATCAGGACCAAGATAGCTGAGAGTCAGGACCTGGACATCCTTCGGCTGGTACGGAAACTGGAAGCCAAGTGGACGCTTCCCTCCATGGCCTGACCAGATGGGTCCTATGCTACAACTCATTCTGACATCAGCGAACTGATTGCACAACAATTATCCCCTGGTGGTCCTGCCCTTTGGAAAGACTCTATGATTGATATGGACAGTGCTCAGGAAATGGAGATTGCCCTTGCTAGGTCTCCTATGAACACGGGTCCAGGTGAGGATGATATCGGATACCCCTTCATACGATTCTGGAAGCGGAGAGATACGACAACTTTGCGATGTCTGATTGACTACGGGCTGCATCACGATATTCCGGATTGGCATCGGGCAGAGGTAGTACTCATACCGAAGATTGACAAACCCAGGTAGCATGTTGTCAGGTCATGGAGAATGATACACCTCCTCCCGACACCTGCGAAGGTTGCAGAGCGTGTGGTCCTGCTGAGACTGGCCATGTGTCTTGACCTTGGAGAGACACAATTTGGTTCTCGCTGGAAGAGGGGGGTTCATGACCCTATGGCGGTGGTCTTTGAATTCCTATGGCATAATGAGGGCTATAAACGGCTGATTTTGTCCATGGACGTTGAAGGAGGTTTCGATAACATTGATGTTGACCTCCTGTCAGACTTCCTGGTTGCCTGGGGGTGTCAGTCGAACCTGTGTCAGTGGGTACGAAGATGGACTTCCTGTCGGTCGGTTCATTTCCGTTTTAATGGATGTGTTTCCAATATTTACTATGTCAGCAAAGGGGTGCCTCAGGACTTGCCTCTCTCCCCTTTTCTCTTTGGGGCCTACGTAGCGGATATATTCACACTGTGAATGCGCTACTCCCCTGGGGTCCGACACTTGGTGGTCTCATACATTGATGACAGGGTCATCATGGTGGCTGCAGACTCTTGTGACGCTGCCAGATACCATGTAGAGGAAATTTTTGCGGACTGCGATCGTATAGCAAGGGCTAGGAGAATGGGGTTTAGTGCCCTCAAGACCCAGTGGATTGGGTTTGGGGACAGGGCGTGGGGAGGAATAGAGTTATTGGAAGAAACTGTTTTGCCTTCTGAGAATTTGCGGGTTCTTGGGTATCGGTTTAATGTATTTTTTAATTTTTCTTCTCATGTAAAGTATTGGTTGGAAAGGGGGTTGGGTGTTAGGAGAAGGATTTCGGCGTTGGGAGGAAGGTTTGGGAGTGTTGGTGGGCTAGGGGCGTGGGAGACTTACCGCTTGGTACAGGCAGCCTACCTTCCAACCGTTTATTACCGACTTGAATTTGTAACCGACCATGGGTTGTTTGTGAAACAGATTCAGGTCCACGTCAACGACTGCCTCCGATCAGTTTTCTGGATGCCTAGGAAGCTGGCAAACAACATACAGCTAGCCGAGTTCGGGACTCTGCCAGTTACCATCCAAGGAAAATATCTACAGTGAAGGGGTTAAAGCCGATTTATTAACTACCGTTACTGTGATCAACACCCGTGGTTCGGTGAGATAAGGCTCGGTTGGAAGCAGGAAGGGATGGTGGCACATCGGCAGACCTCAGACAAGGAACTCACCCGCCGCCCTACAATTGCAATCGGGAAAGGCAAGGCGGTGATGGCTGCACGCCACCATTCGCTATACACAGACCTCTGCAAGACCTCGGATGTGGTCATATACACGGATGGGTCCAAGTCCTCTGATAGGGCTGGTGTGGCATGGGCGGTATTTGAGAAAGGGACTCTGACCCGTGTCGGCGGGTGCTCAGTTCCCCCATCTTGGAGCGTTGTTGAGTGTAAACTGTTTGCAGTTGTCTGTGCGCTCTGACATGCCCAAGGGATGGCCAAGAGGCGTCCAGTTCATGTGTTTCTGGACTGCGTTCCAGCCCTCATCCTAGTAGAAGGTATGTTGTTGGAAGGAGATTTGGCTGAGCTGTGGGAAGTTATCGTACCACTGCTTAACGAGTTCGGCCAGGTTAGCCTTAGCTGGGTTCCAGGATACATGGGTATTGACAGCAATGAAATGGTAGACCAAAAGGCTAAGGCCTGCGTGGGTCATCCACTGCGCCCTCTGCTTTGGGAAGGGGTTAGCTTTGGGATCGGGCATGCAGCCCTGGCCTGTGAATTGCGAAAGGAAGAATGGAGTTCCTGGTACGATAAGGAGGGACATGGGTATTATGCTCCTGAACCTAGGGCACCTCGGCATCTTCGAGGTCTCACTCGCATGGATTCCTATGTTTTGCTGAGAATTCACAGTGGGACGGGCTTGGTTGGTCATGACAGCTGTGAGAGGAAGGATAACAGACACCACTGGATTGAGTGCCCCCGCTATGCTGTGGGACGCCCTGCTAATGAGGGCTTATATAAGGATTCGGCAATATTGCGGTGGAAGTTCTGGTGGGTGAGTCACAGGTGGTTAGGCCTAGGAATTCCCCGGCATGTCAAGATGGTAGACGGGGAGTTGGTAGTGGCAGGTAACCCCTTTGACGGCACACTGATGGTAGAAAGAGGTGGCCAGTCGGCAACGGTACAGGATCCCATGACCTGCACCCGATGTGAGAAGAAACACATTGGAAGTGGATGTGTCCTGCCGGGGTTGGTAACTATGCCAAAAAAGTGGTTCTTTTTGTCCGACTAGCGACGATGCGACTGTCCTTGTTGTGGCACTGCGATTTCTGCGACAGCCACCCAGAAGCGAGTCACCTTCGCCGAACATTTTGAGAAAAGGCCCCGCTGTTTGCAGACATGTCACGATCGGTTTTGGCATTCTCGGTTCCAGCAATAGGATGAGCTGGTCCTTCTGACTCGAACATTGGTAGTTTTGCAGTAGGCCAAGACAAATGGGGTTTTAAAGGAAGAGCGCCGTTCGTTTTGTGGGGTGGTTCTGGCCGAGGGGTATTTGGACCTGGGACTACATTATAAGAGACCGGAGGGGTGTTGGGATAGACTGTATGTTTCCTTTTTTGAGTATGTGGGACAGATTGTGTTGGAGGCGGATAGGGGTGAGGGTATAAGACGGTGGCTAGGTAGCGGGGTGGGAAGATGCGTTAATCCAGGGTAATGCTAGTCGTTACGAGTGCCCGTGATCCCACGCAGGTAGTGATTTTTGGATTTATGTTTGGGAGGAGTGGTTGCGAGGCGGAATGGTCCGTAGTAGTGTATTTTAGATAGTTTATTTTATGGGTCGTGGGGGAGACTGGTCATATGCCGGTGTCGGCAGTACTAGTATAAATAAAATTAGATTGAATTCTAAGTACTTTTCCTCATCCCTGCCGTTGCTTCGACCCAAGCATTTCTTTTGCACCCATGGTGGGCCTTGATGCCTTGGATTTTGGGAGAGATATCTGAGTTCACTTAGTAGTTCCTGGGGTCTTTAGTGTTGAGGTCTGTTAGGTGTTGCTTGGCGGATTACTTGTTTGCTTCACGTTTCGTCGCTTGATGGTTTCTCACGATACTGTCACTTCTAGCACTTCAACACGGTTGCTTACGAGCTCCTTGTGGGAGCGTCTATGGCTTCCTGTCTATCATCTACTCGCAGGTTTCGCATTCCATTGGGGGGGATGGAACATTGGGTTTGGGGGGATCACCCATGTCATTCTTTGGGCCAGCTCATATTTCTTGTTGGGTTTTAATGGAGTCCTTAGTTCTCACGATACAAAATGCCCTTGTGTTAGACTAATGACCTTCTCAAGTTTACCTCGTCGTAATGACTGCATCATTCCTCAGGTGGCAGGGTGGTACCTGCCCAACCCCTCCTTGTTACATTACATTTCTACGGTTGGAATCCTACAATGTTGTTTATCACCGTTCCCTTGGAGCTTTTGTCCTTGTAGCATTTACGGTGATTCAGTCAGGTGTCTCCTCCCCATCTCAGTAGGGATGGCTTTGACCCTGAAAAGTCTTACCCCCTGGAGTGGTTCTTTGTGGTGACCTGGAGTGGTGTGAGACGATTGGCTGCCAGACATTCGCATTGTTTGTGTGTTTGGCTGGTTCAGTTGCGGATTGTAGTTGGCAGCTTCACCCATTGCAAGTGGGGCCTACCTTCTGTTTGTCTGCTCCTGTTCCTTCGCCCTCCCCCTTCTGGTCGCATCCGTTGGGGATGCCTCTTACCCATTGTTCAGTCCGTGCCTGTTGCCGGACTGGTAGGACTGGCTTTAGCTGGCTCTACTTACTCTTTTCCGACTCGGTTGGACTTTGGTTCGGCTGGGTTCCATGGTGTGGCTGGTGCTGATGCCTTCAGGCATTAGTGCTGCATCCTTTGTGGCTCCCGGCTGTGGCTGGTGGGCCCCCTTCGGCTGTACGGTGCTGAGGGCTAGGGCTATGTTGGCATATCCAAGACCATTGGCTGCCTGATAGGGCTGGGTATAGGCTATCCTGTGGCTGTTAGAGGGTTGATCTATCTGAGGAGCTGGGGGGGCTGGGTGGGCTCTGCGGCATCTGGTGTGTTGGGCTTGGGGAGAGCTGATTGGGGGGGGAGAGGCACCTGCGAGCACCGGTCAGGCCTGCATCAGGTTGGGCGAGGTCTAATTAAGTATTTCCAGTCTGGCTCCGGCTGTTGGGTGACGCTGCTGAGTGCTGCAAAGCTCCCCGATAGACCGGTTGGCTAATGGCCACCTGTGTGGATAGTAGGTTGCAACCACCTCGTTGGACTTGTTTGGGTCTTGTACGCTAGGTTTTTGTGGGATTTCTTTGGTTTCTTTGGTTGGGCTATGGGTTGGGCAGGAGGAGGCATGGCACCATAGGTGGGAGATAGTCCCCACTGACCTTTTCGGTCTGTTACCACCTCTATGTATTTCTTATGTTTGTGTTGGTTTATTTTGGGGGACAGGCAGCTGGTACAGGTCCTCCTCACTGGTACGCTGTTCGGAGGCAACAAGCAAAGTGGGTTCATAGGATCGACGGCGGACATGCTGGTGTGAGAGGTTGACATGTGGGTTGCCTCCTCTCTGCCATTGTATCACCTATAGTATTAGTTTGTGTCTGTTTTGTTGGTTTTCTACTGTGGAGGAGGTATTGCGGGACGGTTTTTAGACCGGGTGGTAGTGATTTTATGTTTGTTGGACGAGGAACCTGGTCGAGTTAGTCTTTTGCTCGGGTTTGGCTACGCTTAGTGCTGGTTGGCCTCATACCAGAGGGGCTATAAACTTGAACCGAGGTGGGCACTGAGTTGTTAGATGGTCTTGTAATTAGTTCTTGTGCGGGCATGACTTGGGGATGGTAGGTGGAGGACTGTAGACTTAGTTAGCTTAGGATTAGTGGTATATTGGTTAGCTGTATCTCTGCGCTGGTGGGGGCTCGTTGTATGCCAGTATTGGCAGTACGAGTTTAAATAAAATTAGATTAAATTCTAAGTACTTTTCCTCGTCCTTGCCGTCACTTCGCCCTGAGCGATTCTTTTGCACCCATGGTGGGCCTTGATGCCTTGGATTCTGAGAGAGATATCTGAGTTCACTCAGTAGTTCCAGGGGTCTTTGGTGTTGAGGTCTGTTAAGCGTTACTTGGCGGATTACTTGTTTGCTTCTCATTTCATTGCCTGATGGTTTCTCATGATGCTGTCACTTCGAGCTCTTCATCATGGTCCCTTACAAGCCCCTTTCAGTATAATGTCTTCGGCTTCCTGTCTACAGTCTACTCACAGGTTTCGCGTTCAATTAGGGGGATGGAACCTTGTATTTGGAGGGATCACCCATGTCGTTCTTTGGGCCAGCTTATTTTTGTGTTGAGTTTTAATAGAGTCCTTAGATCTCACGATACAAAATGCCCTTGGGGTAGACTGATAATCCTCCCGAGCTTCAACTCATTGTACCGGCTGCATCATTCCTCAGGTGGCAGGGCAGTACCAGCTCAGCCCCTCCTCGTTACACTATATTTCTACTGTCGGAATTCTACGATGTTGTTTATCGCCATTCCCTTGGAGTTTTAGTCCTTGTGGCATTTACAGTGATTCAGTCAGGTGTCTCCTCCTCGTCTCGGTAGGGATGGCTTTGACCCTGAAAAATCTGACCCCCGGGTGTGGTCCTCTGTTACTACCTGGGGTGGCATGGGACGATTGGCTGCCAGACACTTACGGTGTCTGTGCATTTGGGTAGTTCAGTTGTGGATCGTAGTTGGCGGCTTCACCCCTTGCAAGTGGGGCCTACCTTCTGTTTGTCTGCTCCTGTGCATTTGCCCTCCCCATTCTTGTCACGCCAGTTGGGAATGCCTCTTGCCCATCATTCGGCCCATGCCTGTTGTCGGACCCATGGAGCTGGCTTTGGCTGGCTCTACTTACTCTTTCCCGACTCAGTTGGACTTCGGTTCAGCTGGGTTGGACGTTGTGTCTGGTGCCACTGCCTTTTGGTATTGGTGCTGCCTCCGTTATGGCTCCCGGCTATAGCTGGTGGGCCCTTCTCGGCTATGCGATATTGAGGATTGAGGCTCTGGTGGCGTGGCCAAGACCAGTGGCTGCCTGATGGGGCTGGGTATAGACTGTCCTGTGGCTGTCGGATAGTTGATCTGTTTAAGAGGCTGGGAGGGCTTGATGAACTCTGCGGCATTTGGTCTGTGGGGCTTGGAGGGAGCTGATTGGAGGGGGAGAGGCATCTGCGAGCACCGGTCGGACCTGTGTCAGGTTGGGCGAGGTCTAATTAAGTGTTTCCAGTCCGGCTGGAGCTGTTGGATAAAGCTACTAAGTGCCGCAAAGCTCCCTGCTAGCCTGGCTGACTGATGGCCACCTGTGCTGTTAGTGGATTGTGACCTCCTGGTTGGACTTGTTTGGGTCGTGTGCACTGGATTTTGTGGGGTTTGTTTGGTTTCTTTGGTTTGGCTACAGGTTTGGCAGGAGGAGGCATGGCACAACAGGTGGGAGATAGGTCCCACTGACCTTTTCGGTCTGTCACTACTTCTATGTATTTCTTATGTTTGTCTTGTTTTGTTTGGGGGACAGGCAGCAGGTCCAGGTCCTCCTTACTGGTACGCTCTTTGGAGGCAACTGGCAAAGTGGGTTCATAGGGTCAACAGCCCGGCATGTGAGTGCGAGAGGTGGACATGTGGGTCGCCTCCTCCCTGCCATTGTGCCGCCTGTAGGTTTAATTTGTTTGTATGTTGGTTTTCTACTGTGGTGGAGGTTTTTCAGTACAGTATTTAGACCAGGTGGTAGTGTTTTATGTTTGTTGAACGAGGAACCTGGTCGGGTTGGTCTTTTGCTTGACTTAGGCTATGCTTAGTGCTGGTTGGCTTCATATCAGAGGGGCTATAGACTTGAACCGGGATGGGGGCTGGGTTGTTCGATGGTTTTGTAATTGGTTTCCATGCGGGCATGACTCGGGGATAGTAGGTGCAGGACTATAGACTTAGTTAGCTTAGCATTAGTGGTATACTGGTTAGCAGTATCTCTGTGCTGGTGGGAGCTGGTCATATACTAGTGTTGGCGGTACGAGTTTAAATAAAATTAGATTGAGTTCTAAGTACTTTTCCTACTTATTACTTTAATGAATATAAAACACCTTTACGATCTTTATCTTTATTGCAACATTATTGCTACGCCAAGGAAGGTTCTTCAACAAGAAGAATTAGAGAAAGCATATGATAGGTGTTCCTGATAGAAGACAAAGGTCTTGTACTATTGGTAACGTAGGCGGAGGCCTAGTGCTATCGTAAGACTAAGGAAAGAAATAGAAGAAGAAGAGAAGTATCGTTCCCTGTCGCCACAAACTAACTATCCAAACAGGGATCATTACAGATACCTCTGACTAGTTTCATTTGCACTAGACATGAACCGACTTGTGTATTTAAAGACCACCAGATTCCATGATGGAAGAGGCAGACTTCGACAGACAGTATTTCAATATACTTGGTTGAACAGTTACTCTTTAGTTTTCCTTGTACACCCTTAAAGCCTTCTTTAGTTCTCAGCTCTCAACTCCTCTCTAGTAGAGCAGGCCACCTGCCAACTATCGTACCTATCACTGATAATGTGACTAGCATCTTGTGAACACATTACAGAAAAGGTCTTTTAGTTTCTATTACTTAAAATCTGAATAAGACCAGGTATGTTAGACTTTTAAAAAGGCATCTTTTTCCTGTTATTCATCAAATGATTTCTTTTGACATACAAGATATTCTGTTTCAGTAGGACAATACTCCTATTCACAAGGTTTATAGTGTTATGGATTGGTTGGAGAAAAGCTCTATTGAGGTGAAGGAGCATCCCCTCAATTCTCCTAATTTAAATCCTATTAAGCATGTATGAGTTAAGCTTAAAAAGTACTTGCACCAGCAGTATCCCAGGATTGCAAATACCTCAGGTGGAACAGAAGCTGTTAAGCAGAGGTTGGCACATGGATTACCTGTAGTTTGTAAAGGAATTCCTGAGGAGTTTTTGGAGAAGAGGTGGAATTCAATGCCTGATAGAGTAGCTACAGTTCTGGAAGCAAGGACAGGTTATACAAAGTACTAGATATTGTTATTTCTATTTCGATTATTAAATTTTAATTTATTCACTGTTATTGAGGTAGTATTAATTGTTCACTTGTTTTGTAACGATCCCTCCTTGGATAGTTAGTTCTTAGCGATAGGGAACGATACTTCTCTTGTTCTGTTTCTTTCCTTAATCTTACAATAGCACTAGGCCTCTGCCTACGTTACCAATAGTACATGACCTTTGTCTTTTATCAAGAATGCCTATCGTAAGCTTTCTCTTACTCTTCTTCATGAAGAGCTCTCCTTGGCATAACAATAACATTGCAATAAAGATAAAGATCGTAAAGGTGTTTTATATTCGTTAAAGTGATAAGTAGGAAAAAAGTACTCAGAATAAAGCATGAAGAACCTATCCTCCACGACCGCATCGGCCTACTTATATCGTGTTCTTCCCACCCGTAGTCATGTGATCCAAAGTGGTCACATGTACAAAACCATATCATAACAAACTAGTCATGTGACCAAGATGGTCACATGCTCAAAACCCATGACCTCATAGCGAGGTCATGTGCAAAAACTCATAAACCAATCATAACACAATAAACAAATCATATGACTCGACTGAGTCATAAGCATGAAATCCAGGACCTCATAACGAGGTCATGTGCGATACATAAATCATATGTGCAAGACATACCTGCAAGGCACACTCGCAAGGCATACTCGTCAGACATATGTCCCATGACTCATATTTCAGCCATGTGTGAAAGCATCACAAATCCCACACATAACAAATCATATGACTCAAATGAGTCATATGTGTGAAACAATAACATACCTGTGACTCATAACCACGTGTCACGTGAAAACCTTTTCCTCGCCATGCTACATTCATGACATTAGCTCCTCTCCCTTTAAGCCTGAGTCCCATCAGACTCTTCCCCCAAGCTTCAATATTTTCCATCCTGCCAAGCGCATAGACCTCCGAAGCCTATTGAACTAATTGTCCACTTCCCTCCATCTTATCCTTATCGTTTCCAAAGTGAGGTTTACCATCTCGATCGTGTGCCTCTGAACATCATTCAGCTGTTGTAACCTTACGTTCGTTTTGTCGCTTGCGGAAATTGTGGCTTCGGCGTGACCAAGTTGTTCTCGGAGTCCTCAGATTTGCCTGTGTAGGCTCATGATGTCCAGTTCCGTTTCCATCGATGAGTTTTGGGCTCCCCCCTCCCTGGGCCTCATCCTCAAGGCCCTAGCTCTCTGCCATACTGTGGCATCTTTTCCTTCCAACTCTTTCTTTGTCCCATCCTTTTGCAGATAGTATCCCACAGAGATTTTCTTCATCCTGTCCATCTTGCACATGTTGTTGAAGCACTATTTCCAGTACTTTAGGGCATGGTCCGGGTGCCGACCGAACCTTTTGTATTCTCTTAGGAACCATCCCGAGCCTTTCTTGTCCCCATAGTATGTGGGACATCCATCGTCACAGCATACTGTCCATGACATGCTGTTTTGCTGTGCTTGTTTTTTCCTTTCCCTGAGTTCTTCATCAGTCGGCTCCATAAATGAGTATTTGGGGCTGGTCGGTGTAGTTTGGTGGGGGCTCTTACCCCAGCCCTCGTGTTGTTACAATAGTGCGGGAGCCTTTCCCTTGCCTTTGTCTTGGTTGAATGTGATAGTTCCCTCGGCCGGGCTTGCCTGGGTATCCCTGGTGGAAGGTTAAGATGGCATCTTCTACGTGTTCGAAGCTGTATGCGAAGTACCAAGTTTTATAATGCTTGGGCGAATATCCCATCCACTTGGCTTGGTATTGGAGGTGAGTGTGGAAGAAGCGAGAATCGACTATTTTGTTGAGCTCATATTCTGGTTCTCGGTCGAGTTGGATTGGAGGAGGAGGAATAATTGTTTGTGAGGGAAACTAGTTGTCATTGTATAATCCAAGGAGTGAGATGCGGAATGTGTTGTGTATTCGCATTGAGGGTGGAAGGTCGAGTTTATAAGCTTGGCTGCCCACTCTTTCCAGTATCCTGAATGGTCTGATTTTCTTGTAGTCTAATATCTTTGATGGTTGTGTCGTATAGATATTGCGTGGTATTAGCCATACTATATCTTCCAATTGTATGTTCGGATCCGGTCTTCAGCGCTTATCATATTATTCCTTTTGTCTTTGTTGTGCTTGACTCATTTTGTATTGTAATGTCTCGTGTAGTTTTCCCATATCTGTTTTGTCCTTTATTATACTATTAATTGTATGATATGTAGTCTGACTTTGTGGATGTTGTCCTTAATTGGCGAAGAAGGGTGTCGTGCTAATCATTTCTTGCTTTCCATTGTTGTATGCAAATTCGGCCATTGATAGCAGTTTGTACCATCATCTTGTTGGTAATTGACGTAGGCCCATAAATATTGTTCAAGTATAGCGTTTACCCATTCCGTTTGTCCATCCATTTGCAGGTGTAATCCTGTGCTCAGCCTGTTTTATATCCCCATTTCTCCGGTTACTCTCTTCCATAGTCCTAATGTGAATAGTGTTCCTCGGTTGGTAATGATATTCTTTGGGAGGCCGTGAAGTCAGAAGACTTCTTGGAAGAATGTTTATATAAAATCCGTTGTATCAATATCTTTTCTGACTGGAATGAAATGACCCATTTTGGTCAGACGATCCACGACAGCCAGGATGCTATCACAATTTTCCGATGCCAGTAGGTCCATGATGAAATCCATGGTAATTGTTTCCCATGGTCATTCGGGAACTTGGTTCGATTTCAGTAATCCATATGGTGCATATTTAGCTGTTTTCGTTCTTTGGCATATATTGTAGTTTTTGACATGTCGTTTGACATCTTCCAGCTTTCCTGGCCAATAGAATGACCTCGTGATGAATTCCGTGGTTTTAGCTGTTCCTCCATGTCCTGCTGTTCGGATATCGTGGTGTTGTCATATGATGTCTGTTCTTCTCTCTTCTTTTTCCGGAATCCATTGTTTTCCGTTGTACCACATATTTCCATCTTCCCATTGGCATAAACCCAGAGCAATTCCTTTCATCTCCTTTTTTTCTTCCTTCAATGCTTCTCTTATTGCCTGAATTGTTTTGTCTCTTTCGTTTGCCTTCTCAATTTCTCTTTCCTCTATTGATATAAGTTGGATAACCTCCATTGCCTCAAAGTAGGTTTTTGGTAATAGTGTTCATGTTTTTTGTTTGATTCTTTTGTCTTCTTTTGTTTGTGGTTTGTCACTTGCAATCCTTGTGAGAGCATCTGGCTTTCCGCTCTCTTTGCCAGGTCAGTATTCCATTTTGAAGTTGTATTTGCTGAAGTGTTCCATCTACCTTATCTGACAGTCGTTCAGTTTTTTCATAGTCATGAACGGGACCAGATTCTTATGGTCAGTTAGAACTCTGACTGGATCGTCCTTGTTCAGAACGTATCTCCTCCATTCCTTTAATGCTTGAACTATCACTAATAGTTCTTTATTTGTAACATCGTAGTTGCACTCTATGGGGATCATTGTCCTGGATCAGTAAGACACTGGCCTCTATTTTCCGTCTTCACATTGTTGCGATAGTATACCTGAGCATACATATTTTGAGGCCTCCGTTTCGATCATTGTTCTTTAATTTGGGTCGAAATGAACCCAGATTGGTACCGATGTTAGATGCGTTCGTATTGCATCATATGCTTTCTGTTCTGTTTCTCTCCATTCCCATTTCTTGTCTTTCTTTATTAGGTTATAGAGTGGTTTTGCAAGCCTGCTAAATCTCTCTATGAACCTTGTATAAAAGTTGCAGAATGCCATAAAGCATTGAACATCTGTTTTATTGTTTGGTTTGGCCGAATCCCATATTGCTGCTGTTTTGACTAGGTCGACCTTGATCCCGCTTCAATTGATAATAAATCCAAGGTATTCCGTTTCTTCTTTATAGAATTCGCATTTTATTGTTTTGATCTTTATTCCTGATCCTTGTATTGCAGCCATGATATTGCTGATATCCTTCTGGTATTGTTGCATGTTTTCTGAGTAGATGAGTACAATGTCCAAGTATATGATGTAACATATGTCGAGGTACTTATTGAGTACCTTGTTGATCCATTTTTGGAGTGAAGCCAGTGCATTGGTTAGCCCAAAAGACATAACCAAGTATGCGAACATTCTGTATCTTGAGGCGAATGTAGTTTTCCATTCGTCTCCTGCCTTGATGCATATATTGTGGTATGCATCCTTGATATCAAGTTTAGTGAAGTATTTTGCTGACCGTAGTCTATCCAGTGCCTCTCCAATTAAGGGTAATGGATATCGATCTTTCTTGGTAACCAAATTGAGAGCTCTGTAGTCAATACAGAGTCTCATTTTTCCATCATTCTTTTTGACAAATAGTATTGGGAATCCTCCTGATGTGATGGAGTCCTTGATCCATCCTCACTTTAGGTTTTGTTCGATGTACTTCCTAAGTTCTTCAAGCTCCGCTTCTCCTAGTAGGTATAACCTTTTGTAGGGAATCACTTTTGTTTTTCCCGTTTTCTCATCTTTGTCTACCTGAATTTCGTGATCGATTCCTGGTCTTCGAGGTGGTAGCTCCATGGCTTCCTCTTTTTGGAATAGGTTCGTGAATTGATGATATTCCTTTGGAATCAATTCTTTCGATCCATTTTTGCTTTGGTATTTCTTGTCTTAGATTGCTAGTTCCGTGCTAATGTTGATTTTTGCTAGGACCGCTTTTTCGTCTTGGTATGTCCATTTGAGAATTCCTGTTGTATCTCCTCTTCGATAGTACCATCCAAAGGCTTGTACTGTAATCTCATTGATCTCAATTCTTTTTGTTGTATCGGGCTGGTTTGGTCTGTGCTTCCAAATCCCTTGTCTCTTCTTGTAGTTTCTTCCAGTTGATCTACTTTGTGCAGATCTTTTTTGTTGAGTTTTTCAATGATCAACTATGCAATTTGATCGCCTTTTTGGACTTCGTAGTCCTCTTGAGCTAGGTTGGCCAGGACTACTTTGATTTCACCTGTATAGTCGACGTTGATCACCCCTGCCATGGTCATGAGTCGATGTTTGACTGCTAAACCACTACGGGGTGCTATCCGTCCATAGGTACCTTCTGGTAGTCCGATGGCTATTCCTGTCGCTATCGTTGCCTGCCCATTGGCAGGTATCTTGATTCCTTCGTTGGTATACAGGTCGTGTCCTGCTGCTCCTTTGGAACCCTTGGTAGGCACTTTTACCTCTTGGTCCAGTTTTTGTATTCGGACTCTCTTATCTTGCTACATCTCGGCGAACTTTGCATGCAAAGTTTCTTCTTTCACTTCTCATACCGGTGTCAAGTAAACCACTGGCGAACTGTTGAGACATCATGTTGCACATAGTTCACTTGTAAAGATCACCTTGTTCTTGTTCCAATCGATTGTCAGATTATGCTTTCACAACCATGTCATCCCGAGGACTATCTTATGGTTCTTGAGATCTGCTACCTGAAAGGTTGCCATTTTCCTATAGCTATTAATGTCCATAGGTACTGTCACCGTATGGGTTATAGAACCCATTGCGCTTGGCTTTTCATCCACCAGGTAGACTTGTCTCGCTTTCTTCACTTCTTTGGTATGGAGGCCGTATTTGTCACAGATTTCCTTGTCGATGAAATCTTCGGTAGCCCTGGAGTCAAGCATTGCATATATTGTTGTTTCTTAGTCTTTTTCGTTGTCTATCTTTGTCTTGATCATCACATGATCTCCGCCTTCTTCTCCTCTTTGCATATATAGTGCCGTGTAGTAGTTCGCTAAGTTGATGGGTTTTCCAGGTCCACATCTTGGGTCTCCCAGACTACCATTTACTGGGGACCCTCGTCATTTTCTGCCAGTATGTCTTCTGCAATTATTTCATGAATGTTGCTCCTCTTTTGAGCTTAGAAGCGATTATTTCCAGCAGCTCTGGTGCCTTGGTATCCACTGTCGGGTCAGCTTCTGCATTCTCATATCCGATGTCCTACTTTTCCGCACCTTAAGCAGAGTTTCCCGTTCATTTTTCTGGCATATTCTTCCTTAGACAGGTTCAGAGCAGGTCCTGTCCTTGATTTGTCCAACTCCATTGGCTCGCCTGGTGGTAATGCTCAACCTTCACCTCAAGCTGCATGCAGTTTGAAGGTTCCGTCTATGTTCCTGGATGATTGGACCACTCTGTATGCTATAGTATTCTCTGAGTTGTTTCAAACCATATTTAGCTTGCTTTCCTTATCGATGGCCCATCTTGCAAATAGTTCTGCTATGGTATAACGCGAGTCAGAGATTCCCCACGCTTCTCGAAGTCTCTCACCACAGTTTCTCAGAAGGATGGTGTCGAGGATAGCATCATCAAACTCAGCCTTGTATTTCAATAGTCGGCATTCATTCCAGTATACCAAAAAGGTTTGTTTTCCTTGTTGGAATTTTTCCAGCTTTCGTCTTGCTGTCTCTTTGGTGTTGGGATCCCTGAATTGTTCAAAGAGTATAGCCTTGAACTCTTCGTACATAGCCCATTCCCTCTGCTTCCTTCCATCTTAGAAGGGCATGATCCATTGCCCCGTGAGTCCTCTTAATAGAGATTCCACATATGGAATCTTGATCTCATCATGGTGTTCTCCATATCTCTTAATGGCAAAATACCCTCTGCATTGTGCCAGGAATATTCGTAGCTTATCTTCAGCTTCTTTGTATGTGTCAGGTTCTTTTGCTTTCAGTTGTTGGATGTTTCCTTGTACTGTGTTTCGCGTTGCTGCTAGAAATATCTAAAACTGATTCTCAGTCATTCCAAGTATGCTAGTGCCTGGTACGGGAGTGGCTGGCACTGGTGGCCCAGGTACTGCTGATCCCGACATTCTCTCGGGTCGTGGAGTTCCTGCAGGAGAGCTATCGACTGGTGATCCTTTCTCTGGGGTTACTGGGTTTGCTGTCCTTGAGGGCTCTGCTGAAACATGATATAGGGTGTTGCTGAATCCCCCTAGATTAAGGTTTTGATTGTCAATGTCGATATCTCCTTCCCTGTCTGGATTGAAGGATGCCGTCTTGTATCGTTTGGCATCGCACTAGGTGACGCTTTGTAATGTAATGATCCCTCATTGGATAGTTAGTTCTTGGCGACAGGAAACAATACTTCTCTTGTTCTGTTTCTTTCCTTAATCTTACAATAGCACTAGGCCTCTGCCTGCGTTACCGATAGTACATGACCTTTGTCTTCTATCGGGAACACCTATCATAAGCTTTCTCTAACTCTTCTTCGTGAAGAGCTCTCCTTGGCCTAACGATAACGTTGCAATAATGATAATGATCATAAAGGTGTTTTATATTCGTTAAAGTAATAAGTAGGAAAAGTACTTAGAATAAAGCCCGAAGAACCTATCCTCCTCAGCCGTATCAGCCTCCTTCTATAGTGTTCTTCCCACCCATTGTCATGTGACCCTAAGTGGTCACATGTGCAAAACCATATCATAACAAACTAGTCATGTGACCAAGATGGTCACATGCTCAAAACCCATGACCTCATAGCGAGGTCATGTACAAAAACTCATAAACTAATCATAACACAATAAACAAATCATATGACTCGACTGAGTCATAAGCGTGAAACCCATGACCTCATAACGAGGTCATATGCGAAACATAAATCATATGCACAAGGCATACCTGCAAGGCACACTCGTAAGGCATACTCATCAGGCACATGTCCTATGACTCATATTTGAGCCATGTGTGAAAACATCACAAATCTCACATCTAACAAATTATCTGACTCGAATGAGTCATATGTGTGAAACAATAACATACCTGTGACTCATAACCACATGTCACGTGAAAACCTTTTCCTCGCCAAGCCACATTCGTGACATGTTTATTCATTCACTAGTTTATCTGTGCATATCCATGCTGGCAATGCAACTCCACTCCGTTACCCCACGATGGCACCCTATGGCACAATTACTAGTTATACATATCTCAGACCACAAACACTTCTGGCAACTGACTGTAGGAGTAATAGAATGTAAAACAGAAAGGAAATAAGACGATTAATAAATCTACCATATAGACAAGCCTTTAAGTAATAATACTCAGATTGTCATAATATGTGTAGGAGATACTAACATGAAGTTGAATATATGTGTACATATATGTGTATGTAGAAGAGAGAATTGAAGAGAGCAAGGAGGAAAAGAAAAAGAAGAGAAGGAGGGGGGATGGACCCCATTATATAGATCTGACTCAGAAGTGCCAAGACAGATCAGCAAATGAAAAAAAAAAATTTCGGATTTAGACATGCACATGGAGGAGGGGGGGAGGCATGTACACGATAAATATTATAAAGGTAAACATTATGAAGGAAAACATAATAATTATGATATCATACTGGTATTTGGATTACCGAACTCCCTGAAAACCGACAGTATCCACGAATATGATGGGTAAGGGCTCTCAGGATTCCGCATTTGAGGACACTTGCCCTCAGAACTCGGCACATTGGCTTAACAAAATGTATAACAGAATCGGAACCCAGCTCAGACGATAACCCGAATCAGAACTGACAGATAAAGACTGGATATTTAGGCCTTGTTTGTCACATCACCGTATAAGAAAATGCCATCTTTCTAAAAACAACATATTTCCTGATACCCAAAGCGGGATGGGGATGACCTTGGAGGGGGATTTAATGTATGGTTAGAGAGTCAAACAATTCTACTCGTTCTGTGCAAAGGAGAACGCAAATAGAAACCCACAGCGTGAGGAGCAGGAGAAATAATGACATTGCGAAATATTGTAGAAAAAATAGGTGAAATATTTGGTAACATTACTATTTTCCCCACCCCCCAACCTGCAGACCTCCATTTGCTTTCTACTTTACATTGAATAAGCAGCGGATTTTCTCCTATTCGACTATGATATGAACTCACGCTTCAAAGTCGGTCTGCATAGAGTATTAGAAAATAAGCTGTTTCCAGAAAGATGCCTTTTGTTAGATGGTGGTGTGCCAAACATGGCCTAAATACATTTTTTAAATTTTTTCCCACCGTCGTTTCCCCAACGCCCCCCTCATGAACACCACAACTCTGATATTGCTTTACAATCATGGAATTTGCTTGACCAAGATACGAGCTTAAATTAACGTACTAGCAGCAGGGAGTGCTCCTCAGTTAATAAAGTACCATACCAGCCCTGGTGTATTCATTCGGTAAAATCTTGCGCAAAAAGTCATGAGTAGCTCGGTATCATGCGCAAAAAATAGGCAGCGAATTTACCTACAACCACCCCAAAAATAGTATGGAATTACCGGTAACCAAGCAGCGCCACAGATCCCACAATTGCTCGGGTCTCTTCAGCAAAACACAAGTGACCCTCCCACCCACACATGTGTGCTGATAGCTAAAGGTCTGTTCAATGAGATGTCTCAAAGTGTCGTATGTTACCTTCCCTGCAGGAAACCTATAAGACCCAACCTACACTATCCTGAAATCCCAAGGTCGTATTCCGAGAGTAGGGCTGTCGACCGGAGGTGGCGGAGGCCCCGAGAACGCTAGGACTCTTGAAAAGGGTGAAGGCTCGCTTTACTAGGATAAACATTTCGACACATCATAAGCAAGTTCCTTTACCGAGTGATAGCCTATGCAATATTAGGTTTTTCTTGTGTCCGTGGACAAAAGTAACCCATTCACGAGGCCTAAGAGACCAAATACACATTTCAGTGCAGAACAGTATCGAGGCAGGGGTACTAGATTAAGGTACAAAGAAAAATACCTCACCTTGGTGGCCCACTGAAATTCCGGAAACTATAATGTGCCAAGGTAGATAAGAGATAGGACCTCCACACTTTCACATTTTCCCACAGCAGCGGCCGAGCACAGCAGCACTACTAGCATTACGATGTTTGAAAAGAAATAACAGAAAGTCTTGATTACGTATTAGTTAAACGTCCCAAGTGCGGGCGCAGCTTACTCGGAGTTTAGCGGCTCTGGCGGCGGAGGGGAGGGCCGCGGTAGCGTACGCAGCAGTGTCGGTGCTTTGGGGTACCGCAGTGGAAAAAAATGGAAAAAAGGGAAAGCAAACACATATTCCAACCATTATCAGTATGACACATATATTTAGGAACCATACACGCTGCTTTCCCCAACTGGGACTGTTTCCCACCCTTCCACTGGGAGCCAGGGGACTTGTATTGTAGTAAAAAAAAAGCGTGGGAAAGCCACTAATCTGAAAGGGGGAAAAAATAAATAAAGGAGGATATAAATCCTAAAGATAGTGGTGAGGAAAATCAATATATAGGAGGACAGAGAGGAGGAAAGAAAATAAGAGAGAGAAAAGGTATGACACAATGCCAATAATACCGTTAGTAAAATTTGATGGCATAACGGATAAAACAACCCGCGCTAATTAATCCCCGCCCACTCACCCCCGCGCACTAAACACGACAAAAGTCAATGAAAAGCTGTCCCACCGCTCCCCTAGTAGGTAGATACAGCTGTGGGATAATGGAGGCACGGATAGATGAAAAGGGATCAGAAAGATGGAAAGAAAAAGAAAAAGAGGGGAAGGAATGCGGATGATATCCCAAAATCAGGGGATAGAGAAAGGGGGTGGAGGTCAGATAGTAGGAGTGTTAAAGGGCAAACTACAGTAGCCGCCAGTCTGGGTTTATCGGATGGAGACCCGAGGAATAAGGAGATGTGCTGAGGTGTGGTATGATCAACGCCTGCGGATCCTTTTGGGGGAGCGCCTACAGGGATCGAGAGACTCAGGCAAGGAAGGTGCAGCGGATTTATCGCCATTTGACTGGAGAATTGAATTTTTGCGTTCAGATAGCAATTTCACAATGGCCTCATGTCCATTCCCCAGAGCTTGTGAGAGCGCTGTCTCGCCAGTGAGATCTGCCATATCAGAGTTGACATCTGCACGTCCCAGAAGCGCCTCCACGACTGCCTCATGTCCTTCCCGTGCGGCCACGAAGAGCGGCGTTTGGCCACTTTCATCCACAGTGTTGGGGGTGACGTCCGCCCGTTCCAGCAACATCTTAACAACTTCCTTGTATCCTTTCCAGGCGGCCGCGAAGAGTGGTGTTCGGCCACCTTCATTTGCAGTGTTGAAATTGACATCTACCCGTTCTAGCAACATCTTCACAACTCTCTCATGTCCTTTCCAGGCGGCCACGAAGAGTGGCGTTTGGCCACTTTCATCCACTGTGTTGGGGTTGATGTCCATCTGCTCCAAGAGCATCTTCACGACTTCGTCATGTCCTTCTCGGGCGGCTATTAGGAGTGGCGTTCGGCCACCTTCATCCGCAGTGTTGGAACTGACGTCCACTCGATCCAAGAGAATCTTCACGACTTCCCCGTGTCCCTCGCGGGCGGCGATAAAGAGTGGTGTTGAACCATATCTATCCGCAGTGTTAAAATTGACATCTACTCGCTTTAGAAACATCTTCACGGTTCCCTCATGTCCTTTCCAGGCGGCCACGAAGAGTGGCGTTTGGCCACTTTCATCCACTGTGTTGGGGTTGATGTCCATCCGCTCCAAGAGCATCTTCACGACTTCCTCATGTCCTTCTCGGGCGGCTATTAGGAGTGGCGTTCGGCCACCTTCATCCGCAGTGTTGGAACTGACGTCCGCTCGATCCAAGAGCATCTTCACGACTTCCCCGTGTCCCTCGCGGGCGGAGATAAAGAGTGGTGTTGAACCATATTTATCCGCAGTGTTAAAATTGACATCTGCTCGCTTTAGAAACATCTTCACGGTTCTCTCATGCCCTTTCCAGGCGGCCACGAAGAGTGGCGTTTGGCCAACTTCATCCGTAGTGTTGGGGTTGATGTCAACCCGCTCCAAGAGCATCTTCACGATTTCCCCGTGTCCCTCGCGGGCGGCGATAAAGAGTGGTGTTGAACCATATTTATCCGCAGTGTTAAAATTGACATCTACTCGCTCTAGAAACATCTTCACAACTCCCTCATGTCCTTTCCAGGCGGCCACGAAGAGTGGCGTTTGGCCATTTTCATCCACTGCGTTGAGGTTGATGTCTACCCGCTCCAAGAGCATCTTCACGACCTCCCCATGTCCCTCGCGGGCGGCGATAAAGATCGATGTTGAACCATATCTATCGGCAGTGTCAAGATTGACATCTGCTCGCTCTAAAAACATCTTCACGGCTCCCTCATACCCTTTCCAGGCGGCCACAAAGAGTGGTGTTTGGCCAAATTCATCCACTGTGTTGGGGTTGATGTCCATCCGCTCCAAGAGCATCTTCACGACTTCCTCATGTCCTTCTCGGGCGGCTATTAGGAGCGGCGTTCGGCCACCTTCATCCGCAGTGTTGGAACTGACGTCCGCTCGATCCAAGAGAATCTTCACGACTTCCCCGTGTCCCTCGCGGGCGGCGATAAAGAGTGGTGTTGAACCATATTTATCCGCAGTGTTAAAATTGACATCTACTCGCTTTAGAAACATCTTCACGGCTCCCTCATGTCCTTTCCAGGCGGCCACGAAGAGTGGTGTTTGGCCACTTCCATCCACTGTGTTGGGGTTGATGTCCACCCGCTCCAAGAGCATCTTCACGACTTCCTCATGTCCTTCTCGGGCGGCTATTAGGAGTGGTGTTGACCCATACCTATTCGCAGTGTTGCAATTGACATCCACCCGCCCTAGCAACATCTTCACGACTCCCTCATGTCCTTCCCGGGCGGCCGCGAAGAGTGGTGTTTGGCCACTTTCATCCACTGTGTTGG
The DNA here is from genome assembly GCF_000151645.1 of Tuber melanosporum. Taxonomy (NCBI): domain Eukaryota; kingdom Fungi; phylum Ascomycota; class Pezizomycetes; order Pezizales; family Tuberaceae; genus Tuber; species Tuber melanosporum. The sequence goes on from NW_003299106.1 coordinate 1,459,178, forward strand.
GGTTGATGTCCATCTGCTCCAAGAGCATCTTCACGACTTCCTCATGTCCGTCTCGGGCGGCTATTAGGAGTGGCGTTCGGCCATCTTCATCCGCAGTGTTGGAACTGACGTCCGATCGATCCAAGAGCATCTTCACGACTTCCCCGTGTCCCCCGCGGGCGGCGAAAAACAGTGGTGTTGAACCATATTTATCCGCAATGTTCAAATTGACACCTGCTCGCTCTAGAAACATCTTCACGACCCCCTGATGTACGGCCGGTCAAGCAGACATCGAGTGCGAAATTAAGCGAGGGAACGATGGCAACACCTTAAGAGATCTGTAAGGCCGGGTAACCAAGTACTCAGACACTATTAGAATCGAGTATGAAGTATGAAGTATTGTGGGATATTCTTCTAAGTAGATAGTACAGCTGAGGGAAAGATAGAGTGACTGTTGAACTTGTAATATATTAAGAAAGTGTTCTTGCAAGGCTTGAGAGAGACTAAATTCTTAAGGGAATGTAGATTCTTTAAACATAAAATATTATAGCTAGGAAATATAATAATAATATCATATACAAGGAAAACATACAATAATACTACATTGTAGTAAAAGGTAAACCAAAGTAAAGTCCTAAAGCAGAGGACTTAAAGTAACAGGATATAACTAACTACACAATTAATGAAATCCAGATATAGTAAAATAAGTAGCTACTACTAATTGTCACAGCTAGCTGATTAGTACAATTCTGTAGAGAAAAAGGGCTTAGGGTTTCTCTTGGAGTTCATGACTTTTTTAGTTATATAAAGGGGTGTGTTCCTCTCAACTCTGCTTTCCTTACACAACCTGGTATTTTCCTACCTACACCTGTATTTAAGAAGTACAACACTCTTTTATCTTAACGTCACCTGAACCTCTGAAACTACTTACAAATACATCTTGTTTGTGCACCTGTACCTGTCCCTTACCAAGTCTCCTGTGGTGTGCCTTGGACTATCTACATTCCAACCCGGCACTAACCCCCCCCCTTATACAAGGTTGCATCTACAAGGATTCAACCTACATCACACTATGTTATGAATACTTGAGATTCCTCACAAGCTCTTGACTCATTTGAGTCAAACAGCCGTCCTGTATAATGAACAATTAGCTAACTTGAATCCGGATGAGAGATACAACTATCTCACCCACCTTCAAGACATACTTCTTCAGACAGTGAACCTTCCTATGCTATCCGCTCCTCCTGCCGCTCTGGAGTTGCAGCAGCAGTTTCACAACCTAAATCACGAACTCCAGACCTTCCACCTTGAAGGCCAAGACCTTGAAGCATGCCTCACTACTACTGAACAAGACCTTGCCTGTGTTAATACAACTATCATATCCCTCAATAATGCACTTACAAATGCATTCTCTAGAGCTCTTACTGGGCCTGACACTAACATGAAAGCCTCAATTCCGAATCCAAAAAGATTTAACGATACTATGAGCAAGTACCACTTGTTTGCTACTCAACTCCACATGAAACTCCGCAGTGATTACCATCTCTTTGAGAATGAACAGTACCAATTGGTCTTTGCTATTGGTCTCCTGACTTGTCCTGCCTTCTTGCAAGTGCAGCCTAACATTACACCTATTGGTATTGACTTCACAGATACAGAAGCCTTGTTAACCGAATTGGAAAGTGCCTTTGAAGACCCAAACCTTGTTGCTACAGTGGAGAGGGGACTGAAGGATCCGAGTCAAAAGAACAGGATCTTTGTTGAGTATCTTGCAAACTTCCAATACCTGGCAGCAGATATGGAATGGAATGATGCTGCAAAACGAAGTGTGCTTTACCGAGGCCTTAGTTGCAAACTCAAAGATGCCTTTCAGAACATTGTAGACCAGCCAGACCACCTCACTGAATATGCCAATATGCTAAAGATGTTGGACAATAATATTTGGGCCCACAGTGCTGATAAGACGAAATCTTCCTCCACCTCCTCCTAGTATACCCCTGCAGCTATCCAGCCAAGACAGAGAGCACCTGGCCCTACCACCATCACTGCTACCAGAACCACCCCAGGACCTATTGATATATCATCAGCAAGATAAACCCTTATGGACACTCAGTAGCAGGAATGGCTGAGAAGAGGACTTTGTCTCTACTGTGGTAGACATAGTTACATGGCAAAAGAGTGCCCCAACAAAAGAGCCTACCAGATATATGGTACTGCTCTATCCTCCTGTAGTCCTCCAGCCATTTCTGAAGATACCAGTCCAGAGCATGAGGTATCTGAAAACTAGTTGTCCCATGTACAGAATACGGCACTGACATGAGATATATTAAGTCTTTTTCTTATTTGTCTATACCTAGTTTGTTTTTAGATTAAATGGAAAATGAAATTGAGGATAACCACTTGGTAGTTACCTGTGACATCATAGATAACCAAAATATAATCTGCACCCATGCTCTTATTGACTCTGAAGCAACACATTATGCATTTATAGATAAAGACTTCACTTGCTACCATCACCTTCCATTATACAAGTTCAAAGAAACCATACATCTTGCAGTTATTGATGAAGGCTCCATCAGCTCTGGTACAATCACTCATCTGACACAGGTCAAGTTGAGAATCAAGAATCACCTTGAATCTATCCCTGCTTATATTACCAAGCTCAGTCGATATCCTCGAATTCTCTGTATATCCTGACTGAAATAACATGTTATCACCATTTGCTTTGCCAGTAACACTATCATGTTTGAATCAGAATATTGTCTCACAAACTGCACTCCTGATGTTACTAGTATCCAAGGAGTAGAAGAGATTTCTTATTTTCTTCAAGCTTATGCTCTGTAACAAGCTCTTGGTCATCAGCAACTTGCAGAATAAGAAGTCTAGGACATTGTACCCTCAAAATACTATGACTTTTTACCCCTCTTTCTGGAAAAAAAAAAATAACCAATTACCTCTATACCGACCAACCAATCACACCATTCCCCTGAAGCCTCATTTTAACCCACCCTTTGGTCTTTTTTACAATCTGTCTCTACCAGAACTAGAAGCTTTGAGAGGCTAGCTGGATGAAAACCTGGAAAAGAACATTATCCATTCCTCAACCTCACCAGCTACTTCTCCAATCCTGTTTATCAAAAAGATGATAGAACCTTATAGTTATGTGTCTACTATTCTGGAACAATAAAGGCACAATAAAGAACCATTATCTCCTATCCCTCTTGACAGAAATATTCATGCAAATAGTCATAGTGAAAATCTTTACCGAGCTAGACATCCATGGAGCATACAACCTGATATGTATGAAAAAGGGAGAAGAATAGAAAATCACTTTCTGAACACACTATAGCCTTTAGGAATCACAAGTCATGCCTTTTAGTCTCACTAATGTACCCTGCACCTTCAAAGCTTATATCAATAAGATACTATGTCCTGGTCTTGATCGATTCTGGACTGCCTCTCTTGATAGCATCCTGATCTACAGTGAGATAGAGAAGAAACATGTTAAACACGTGTATTGAAAGCATTAACTGATACAGAACTGGAAGTCAAACTGCAGAAGTGTGAGTTTTATGTAGACCAAGTTGAATATCTTCGATTTTTGTTACTATTAAAGAAATTCAGATAAATAATACTAAGGTAAAAACTATTACTGCTTGGCCAGTACATGACCGGATATAAGAGGTTCTTGCATTTCTGCATTTCAGCCACTTTTACCAACGATTTATCTGTGCCTTTTTCCAGCTAGCCAGTCCACTCACTGCTCTTACCAAAAAAGATCAACTCTTTGTTTGTACTCCTGAATGTCAACTGCCATTTGACAAACTTAAGACAGCATTTACAAGTACTCCAGTTTTAGCCTACTTTGACTTCCTCAAAGAGGTTATTATTAAGATAACTGCATCAGACTTTGTGTCCACTGGCATCATATCGCAATGGGGAGATGATGGAAACCTTCATCTAGTAGCTTACTACTCAAAGAATCATATGCTGGTAGAATATAACTATGACATCTCTGATAAAGAATTGATAGCAGTAGGCTGTACCTTTGAAGAATGGAGATGTTGCCTTATTGGCCACAAGGTCACAATCATTACTGACTATCAAAACCTGAAGCATTTTACTACTAAGCACCTCCTCAACAGGTGACTAGCCAGCTGGGCAGAATTTCTCACTCAGTTTGACTACCAGATAGAGTCTCGACTTGGAAGGCTCAATGGCAAGGCCAATGCCTTGACATGAATGAAAGGAGAAACTGAGAAAAAAGCTGAAGATTGAAAGAACCATCTAACTCAGGTGGTCTTAAAGTTCCACTCTATGAGTTTGTTGGCAAACTTTACACTCCCAATGAGAGTGTCTCCCCTTGAAAAGCTCTGGGAAGAGGCTTATGATGCTGACCCAGTACCAAAACAGATTTTGAAAGCATTGGACTAAGGCGACCACAAGTCCGGACTAATCTCACTTGCAGAGTGTTGATGAGAAGGAGACCGTTTATTGTTACACCACTATTTCTGTATCTCTCAACATGATGGCTTACGACTAAACCTCATCCAAGAGGTCCATGACAGTCTGACTACTGGTTATCCTGGAAGATCTAAAACCAATGGGCTAGTCTCCAAAAGATTCTTCTGGTCAGGGATACATCAAGAGATTAGCAGATTTGTAAGAAACTGTCATACTTATCAGCGAAGCCACACCTCACACTATGCTCCCCTGAGTATCTTCCACCCACTGTCTATTCCTAAAAGACCATGGAAATATATATCTATAGACTTTGTTAACGGCCTGCCTTGGAGTCAAGGCCATGATACGACCCTTGTAGTGGTTGACCACTTAATCAAGATACGGTACCTGGTTACCTGCTATACTACGATTAATACCCCCACCTTGGCAGAGATATACCTTGCCCATATCAGGAAACATTATAGGCTCCCCACTACAATAACATCTGACTGTCATACTCAGTTTACATTGAATTCTGGAAGGCTGTCTGCAACAGACTACAGGTATCAAGAAAGCTATCAACTACCTTCTATCCCCAAATAGATGGCCAAACAAAACATGTAAATGCTATCATGGAGCAGTATCTGCATGTCTTTGTAAATTACCAACAAGACAACTGGTCTCTTTGATTGCCTATGGTGGAGTTTGCAGCCAACTACTATACCTTAGAAATGACAGGCCTCTCCCTCTTTTTTTCAAACCATGGATATGACCCTCAAATAGATTTTCTTGAAACCTGTTTAGCTCTACCAGAAGACTCTGCCACAGGGCAGTTCACCCAGCAGATTGTAGACACAAATGATTATCTATCTTCTAAGATCACCAATACTCAAGATCGGTACCAGGAATATGCAGACTATTAAGGTTTACCAGCTCCTCACCTCCATATAGGAGATCATGTAACATGTTTGCAGGGTGCTAATCACGTTATCGGTAATAGATATAATAGTTGGCAGGTGGCCTGCTCTTCCAGAGAGGAGGTGAGAGCTGAGAACTAAAGGAGGCTTCGAGGGCGTACTGGGGAACAAAGAAGTAACCGTTCAACCAAGTATATTGAAATACTGTCTGTCGAAGTCTGCCTTTTCTATCGTAGAAACAGGCGGTCTTTAAATACACAAATCTGTTCATGTCTAGTATGAACGAAACAAATCAAAGGTATCAATCAATACACTTTGGTAAAACTCCTTAAGTATCAAAACGATACTTAAAACAAAACATAAAACAAAACCAAGTATTAAACGATACTTAAAACAAACCAAGTATCAAAGCGATACTTAAAACAAAACATAAAACAAAACCAATAACTGAGTACCCGTACCGGTTACAGATCAGGTATGGCTTAGTGCTAGAAATATACAGACCAGATAGCTATCGCAGAAGTTAGACAACAAATAGCTTGGCCCCTACAAGGTAATTGTACCAGTAGAAACACATGCCTACCACCTTGAACATCTAGCCTTAATGAGAATTCACAAGGTTTTTCATGTTTCCTTACTTGACCTGGCCTCTCGTGATCTCCTCCCTGGTCAATATTTATCTCCACTATCATGACTAGAAGTAGATAGAGAAAAAGAATAGTTAATAGATAAAGTTGTAGATTCTAAATTAACACACAATCACCTACGCTACCTGTTACGTTGGAAGAGTTATGAGAAGACCACATAAAAATCAGCTGAGAAAGTGAACCGTCTACAAGCAATTGACCAGTTCCACCAACGATATCCAAATAAACCAGAACCACTTGCAGAGTACCAACCACACACCTCAGAGGTATTTGGTGTAGGGAAGTGAAGCTAGTATCATGACTAGCTGATTAGTACAGTTCTGTAGAAAAGAAGGGCTGAGGGTTTTTTTAAGAGTTCGTAACTTTTTTTGTTATATAAAGAAATATGTCCCTCTCAACTCTACTTTCCTTACACAACCTGGTATTTTCCTAACTACAGCTGTACTTAGAAACTACAATACTCTGTTGTCTTGACGTCATCTGAACTTCTGAAACTACTTACAAACATGTCTTATTTGTACACCAGTACCTGTTCCTTACCAAGTCTCCTGTGGTATGCCTTGGAGTATCTACATTCTAACTCACGACGAACCTCCTCCCATTATACTATTATACTAATCCAGTAATAACAGTAATTCTAGGTGTATGTAACGATTCCTCTATGGACAGTTAGTTCTTGGCGATGGGGAACAATACTTCTCTTTCTCGGTCTTCTTCTTTCTTCATCTTATGATAGCCCTAGGCCTCTGCCTACGATACTGATAGTGCAAGACCTCTGTCTTGTATCAGGAACGCCTATCGTAAGCTTTCTCTAACTCTTCCTTGTGAAGAGCTTTCCTTGGCGTAATGATAACGTTGTAATAATGATAAAGATCGTAAAGGTGTTTTATATTCGTTAAAGTAATAAGTAGGAAAAGTACTTAGAAATCAATCTAATTTTATTTAAACTCGTACTGCCAACACTGGCATATGATGAGCCCTTACCGGCACAGGGATACCGCTAACCGGTATACCACTAATCCTAGGCTAACTCAGTCTACGGTCCCACACCTGCCATTCCCGAGTGATGCGGGTACAGAAACTAATTACAAAACTATCAAACAACTCAGCGCCCGCCCCAGTCCAAGTCCGTAGCCCCTCTGGTATGAAGCTAACCAGCACCAAGCTTAGCCGTAGCCGAGCAAGAGACCAACCCAACCGGGTTCCTCATCCAACAAAAATTAAAACCACTACCACTCGGTCTAAATACCGTCCCGCAAAACCCCCACCACAATAGAAAACCAACAAACAAACTCACATATCCTACAGGCGACACAATGGCAGAGAGGAGGTGACCAACATGTCCACCTCTCACATCCGCATGCCAGGCCGTCGACCCTATAAACCCACTTTGCCAAGTGCCTCCAAGGAGCGTAATGGTGAGGAGGACCTATACCCGCTGCCTGTCCCCCAAAAGAAACCTCATAAACAAAAGAAATACATAGAAGTGGTAACAGACCTAAAACAGTCAGTGGGGCCTATCTCCCACCCGTGGTGCCATGTCCTTGCCAGCCATGCCCATTGCCAAACCAAAGAAACCAAACAAACTCCACAAAGTCCAGCACGCAAGACCCAAACAAGTCCAACCAGGTGGTTGCAACCCACTATCCACACAGGTGGCCATCAGCCCAGCGGTCCGCCGGGGAGCTTTACAGCACTCAGCAGCTTCGCCCAGCAGCCCAAGCCGGTCCGGAAACACTTAATTAGACATTAACCAAGCTGACGCATGCCCGACCGGTGCTCACAGGTGCCTCTCCCTCCCCAATCAGCCCCCCCCAAGCCCTACATGTACCGTGTTCGCAAGGTGCTAATCACGTTAATGGTAATAGGTATGATAGTTGGCAGGTGGCCTGCTCTTCCAGAAAGGAGGTGAGAGCTGAGAACTAAAGGAGGCTTCGAGGGAGTACTGAGGAACAAAGAAGTAACTGTTCAACCAAGTATATTGAAATACTGTCTGTCGAAGTCTGCCTTTTCTATCGTAGAAACAGGCAGTCTTTAAATACACAAATCTGTTCATGTCTAGCATGAACGAAACTAATCAAAGGTATCAATTGATACTCTTTGGTAAAACTCCTTAAGTATCAAAGCGATACTTAAAACAAAACATAAAACAAAACCAAGTATCCAACGATACTTAAATCAAACCAAGTATCAAATCGATACTTAAAACATAACATAAAACAAAACCAAGTATCAAACGATACTTAAAATAAACCAAGTATCAAAGCAATACTTAAAACAAAACATAAAACAAAACCAATAACCGAGTACCCATACCGGTTACATTCTCCAAAACAAAGCAACTGTTTAAACAAACAAAACCTAATAATCATCAAAAGCAGATTCCGGGAAACTCATGGCTTCAGTTTCTGCAAGAAACTCTTCATCATAAGTATCACACCAGGGACAAGAGGAAATCTTAAGAAAACACTTAGACTCAAAGAAATGTAAATCACAGTAGTCACGAATACCAGATTCGCGTTGTACATCAACCCAAGCGTGATCGCAATCAGGACCGTAATCTATCCAGAGGATTTCGAAGTAGTCTTCAAGTGGGATAACATTGCGGTTCAACAACAGTCCAACAATCTGTTGTCGCTGCCTCACATTGAGCTCCACATAGTTTGACATCGTTATGGTATTCGGATGGTGATTGGTGACTAGATAAAGTTGTCGAGAGCCTGCTCCATAGCTTGATTCTCACCATCGCTGCTTTCGAATTCCGACTCAAAGTATGGTGCCCAAAATCCATCTCTAGCTTCGAGTTCTGCATGCCATCGCTCAGTTTCTGGCATTGTAGGTGTCCAATACATGGTGATATAATTGATTGTTTGGGAGAGGGATTCGTTTGGCATGTTGTTTTTCCACCATTCATTTACCATATCCATGGTGTGCTCTAGTCCTTCTAGTGGTTCCCAGCTGTTCTCACTCGTCGGATTTCCTTTCTATTTTACTAGGAACTGATCATTTCCATGCCAAAGGCGGTGGTCTCGGATTTCTTCAACTTCCCATTCATCTTTCTTCTCAATGATAATAGGTGCAGGTTGAGAGTGGGTTCTTCCAGGGAACTTGTAGTCATCATTTGGGTGGAATCGTTTGACAGCAGAGGCGTGGAAAACTGCAGTATTGCGACGGTACATGCATCCATCCATCTGTACAGTGTAGTTCTCTGTATGCTCGTCAAAGCATATGATTTTGAAAGGTCCTCGCCATCGGGGTTGCAGTTTCTTGCTGTGTCCAACCTTGGTTATGAACATGTTTCCATGTACCATGAGCATATCACCTGGTAGAATAGGGACATGTTTGCGTCGTCGCTTCTGAGCAGTAGTGGTGCTTCGGAATCGGGCAGCTTTAAGAGCTTGGAAGGCATCAATCCGAATTGCTTCATGGCGGTTTAGATGATCGTCGGAGGCAGGGACTGAGGAGTTCTTAAATAGTGTTGTAGGTAGGAGGGGGTATTGGCGGCCAAAGACTGCCTTGTATGGTGACATTCTCAAGATGTCTGAAAATCCGGTATTGATATATGCTGCTAGCTCAACAAGGGCTGGTTCTCAGTTGGTTTGTCGTTCATTGATCATGTTCCTAATTCCGGTTTTAACCTGCCGGATTTTTCGTTCTGTATGGCCATTAGTCTCATAGTGTCCAGGGGCAGCCATAATGTGGTTTATTCCGAGGAAGGTCAAGGTTTGCTTCCAGAATATAGCGGTAAAGCGGGGATCAGCATCACTGACAATAGATAAGGAGTATCCATGGGGGGTAAATAGGTGTCTTTGGAGGTTATTCCAGGTGTCTTTAGAGGAATCGGTAATCTTCATTGGTATGAGCGATGTATATCCAGAAAATCGATCCACAGCTACCAAGATGGCGTCATATCTGGCGGACTTGTTGAATGGTCCTGCGAAGTCGATGGCATAGGATTCGAATATTTCACATGGTAGTTGGAGAGTCTGTGCTTTCCCTTCAGGTAGTTGTGTTCGCTCCTTATTTGCCTGGTAGAGTTCACATTGTTTGACGAAATCGCAGAAATCCTTGCGCATCTCAGGCCAGTAAACATATTCTGAGGCATATTGAAGGTTGCGGTCCGCACTGTGGTGTCCTTTGTTGTGAATCTCAGAGATGAGATATTCTCTAATAGTCATTCCATTGAACATATGGCCCTTTGGTATGTATAGGCAATGTTCACCATAATGGGTGCTGGTATAGACCATTCCATTAGATATGTTGTAGGGGGCGAGGTCTCCATGCCTGGAGCTATCCATGGCTTTGAAGTAAATGGGATCATGGCGATATCCTGCTATCATTTGGCTTCGGAAAGATGAGGTTAATTCTTCTGTAGTTGATCTAACATCTCGTTCAACCTCAATCAGGGATCCTCTTGTTGGTTCGATAGGGGTATCCTGTGCCCCAAAGGTCTCATAGAGTTGTCGGCGATACTCGGGAATAGTAGGGGGTATGACCGAGACAATGGTTTCATTGTTGTATACTCGTAAGGGTCCACCATATAGTGGTCGTGAATCGATTATTGGAGGAGAGGATGGCGGGGCTGACTGTGGGGGGTGTAAATAGGATATTGCATCCACATAGGCTGCTGCTTGTTCGAGTTCTTCCAGACCTTGGTATCGTATTGGAAGAGGATTAAAGGTATGAGTAGGTTAGGTCGATTCATCTTCATCGATCATCTCTTCTGCTCCTGCTGCGGTGTCGAAGCTAGTGTTTTTAGAATCATCAGCAGGCATATAGTACGGCCGCTGGTATCTGTTGCTGAACTTAATCTCAGTCTGGTGAAAAGGGCAGGTGTCGTGATAACAGTGGGACCAGTGGAGTCTGCTTTGTTCAAGTTCGTGAGGAGGTGGGCTGCGGAGCATGCAATTATCTTTCCATTCTTCGTCAATGTCCTTTCCACATTCCGTTCCAGCAGCACTGTACATGGTGTAAGAGAAAGGATTGGAGGGACTGGCAGAGCTGTCGGTAGCCATCGATAGTTCTTGTTCATAGGAGGTGTCGTCAGGGCTGTCTTCGCTTTGTCTGGTGTGATCATGAATAAGAGGAGGATCTACGAGGTCTTGATTCTCATATAGGCGGGAGAGAGCATCAGCTAAATAGTTCGTTCTTCCAGGGGTATAGATGATTTTTGCATCATATTTGCTGATTTCGCCTATCCATCTTGTTCTTCTCCTTCCAGGTATTCTTTCTGTTTTAAGATTAGCGAGAGGTTGGTGGTCGGTAACAATGGTGAAGGTGTTGCCCATCAGGATGTGGTTGAAAGTGGCCAGAGAATCAATCACAGCAAGGGCTTCCTTGTCTGTTGTTCCATAGTTCATCGGTGAGTTAGTGAACTTCCTGCTATGTAATGCCGCCGGTCTTGCCGTTTCATGGGAGGCTCCTTGTCCGACCCATGCTCCAACTCCAACATCCGATGCATGAGTAATTAGTCATATCGGTTCTGGTTTAATATAGTCAATAGGTTGAATAACGTTGGCATTTTTAATCAACTCCTTGATGTTAGTAAAGGCTTGGTCATCAGTGTGGGTCCAGTCAAATTCTGCATTGCCGGTAAGATCTGTAAGCGGGGCTGTGACAGTGGCGTGGTGTGGGAGGAATTGGGAAATATAGTTGACTAGTCCTAGGAATCGCATGAGTTCCTTTTGATTCCAGGGTGTCGACCATTCCGTTAAACAGGCTATTTTTCCAGGTGCTGCATGTATTCCTTCTTCGTCTATAACATGTCCTAGGATATCGAGTTTATCGGCAAACAGGATTGATTTGTTTCTGCTAGCGTAGAATTTAGCTTCCCTAAGTTTGGTACAAACCAAACCTAGATGGTAGGCGTGTTCTATTTTGGTGTTCGAGAAGATGAGAATATCATCAATGTAGACCCAAACAAAATGGTGGAGGTATTCGCTCAGGAGGTTTTCCATAATTTGCATAAAGGTGGCGGGCGTATTCATATCACCTTGTAACATAACTCGGCTAATAAAACTTCCGAAGGGAGTTTTGAAACTGTTGTAGCATTCGCTTTCTGGATCTAACCTTGTTTGGAAGTAGGCATCGCTTAGGTCAATCTTACTTTGGAATCTAGCCCGTCCAACTGCATTTAGGATCTGGGTTTGGTTTGGGATAGCGGAGCTGTCCATAACCGTGTTTTCGTTCCGTAGCTTGAGGTCAACCAAGGGGCGGATTCTTTTGCCATCTGCTTTGGGTTGAACAAACATAGGAGCGGCGCCTGTAGCTTCTGCCCAGTAGATAACTCCTCTTCTTTGTTGTTGGTTGATCCAATCACAAAGTGGGCCTTTGTATGCGTCAGGAATAGAGTAGGTAGGTTGGTTCTTGAGATCAGAGGGGTCTTGGAGGCGAATGTGGTGATTCACTTCTCTCATAGGTGGTAGTTCTTCGGGTATTTGATAAGGGAAAACATCAGAGTATTCATCCAATAGTCGTTGGGCAGTTGCTTCACAGACTGCGGCTCGGTACTCTCCCCTTGTTGGCTTGCATGAGACTCTGACCTTCTGATCAGGGAAATCGATGGTTGATTCCCCACACCTGATTATAGCTTTGTGGCGGTTCAGGAATGGCATGCCTATTAGGGCATCGAATTTGGCTAAGTTTCCGACCAGCATTTCCTGGGGGGGTAGGACTGCAGAACCAAGTCGAATAGTCGCACTACAGGTTTTATTACTTGTGGATCGTGATCCCTTTACTGCCATATTGACTGGTATGGGTTGGTTAAGGTGGCGAGTTGGGAGTCCATGGACAGAGACAAAGGCATTACTGATCATATCTCTTCCGATTACACCAGAGGTCGAAATAGGACTCGAGCCCTTTTGCCATTGATCAGGATAGTACCTTCAAGGGCGGTGTGTACTTTAAATGTAGCCGGAGGTCTGACACTGTTGCATTCCACATCGATATACCCGATATGGATCTCTTCATATTCACTGGATTGGGTATTATCGCTTTCAACCTTGTTGGCTGATGCCTCTTGCTTACTTGCCTTTCCTTTCCCTTTCTTCTTATGACAGTTTTTTGCCATGTGTCCTGCTTTTCCACATTCGAAACATTCTCCATTCTGCCGTCTTGATTCTTTGGAGTATTTTTTTTTCTTCTTGAAAACCCGTGGGGTATCGTTTTCAGAGTTGCCGGAGGCTTTGTGTCGTGGCTGGCTGTTCCTACTAGAGGATGTCTGTGTTTTGTAGGCCTTGTTCTAGTGGAGAATGGCGTCCTTTCATTCTGCTCTTGCAATTATTACTGCAATATCATCACCATCTTCCTCGAGTGGTTCTACTTCTCGCCGGAGAGTAGGGTGCATAGTGTCGTAGAATGGTCGCTTCAGGATGTATTTGGAGATACTTCCTCTCTCCATTCGGTCCTTATACATCATCAGGTCTGTAGCCATATCGGTGATTCGCTTGACATGGGTTCCGTTAACTTGCTGGAGCTGGTTGAATTTGTTGTATATGAGGTCGTTGGTTATAGAGGATTGGAATCGTCCTTTCAGGTAATCGAGAACAGTAGTTCCTCTTAATCTTACATTCCCGCTGTATTCCTTATAGCATTGGTGGTATGCATCGGTTGCCTTTCCTTCGCAAAATGATCCAATGATAAGTCCGGTTGTAGGGTCTTCCACATCTTTTCCTTGTAAGAGTAGGAAGTGTGAGAGTTCCGTCGCCCATCAGTCAAAAGCTTCAGGTTTGAGGTCTTTTCCTTCTCCTGTGAACTTTGCTGAGAGGTGGAGTTTAAATTTAGGGGGTTCAAATGCTGCGGGTACCTCCTCTTCTTCAGGCCTAGCCCGAGATTTTCCTCCTCTAGAAGGCCCTCCTCCTGTACTAGCCATAACTGATTCGCTACTGGACTCGGGGTCAATTGGAGGTTCAATGGAAGGCTTCTTTGCTGGAGTAGAAGGGAATTCTCCTGGAGGTTGAGTATCTTCCGTGTTTGCAGGATCGCCCGGCTCTTTAGCAGAGCGCTGGGGTTGTTTCTTTCTTGTAACGTCTTGCTGTGGGATTTGCTTCCCACTCCGGGTCGTCAAAGACTCTATCTTAGGTTTGAGATGAAGCCGAATGTGCTGTGATTCTGCCGCTTCTCTCCGCTAGCGCTCTGGGGTGGATGTCGATAGGTTGATCAGGCCTAAATCCGGGGACAGGTTCTTAACCACTTGCTGAGGTTAAAAAAATGTAATGTGTTCGCAAGGTGCTAATCACGTTAACGGTAATAGGTATGATAGTTGGCAGGTGGCCTGCTCTTCCAGAGAGGAGGCGAGAGCTGAGAACTAAAGGAGGCTTCGAGGGTGTACTGAGGAACAAAGAAGTAACCGTTCAATCAAGTATATTGAAATACTGTCTGTCGAAGTCTGCCTTTTCTATCGTAGAAACAGGCGGTCTTTAAATACACAAATCTGTTCATGTCTAGCATGAACGAAACTAATCAAAGGTATCAATTGATACACTTTGGTAAAACTCCTTAAGTATCAAAGCGATACTTAAAACAAAACATAAAACAAAACCAAGTATCAAACAATACTTAAAGCAAACCAAGTATCAAAGCGATACTTAAAACAAAACATAAAACAAAACCAATAACCGAGTACCCGTCCCGGTTACACCACACATCAGGCATCACAGAGCCCATCCAGCCCCCCAGCCCCTCAGACAGATCAACCATCCGACAGCCACAGGACAGCATGTACCCAGTTCCACCAAGCAGCCACTGGTCTTGGCCGCCCAACAGAGCCCCAACCCCCAACACCGTATAGCCGAGGGAGGCCCACCAGCCACAGCCGGGAGCCACAAAGGAGGCAGCACCAACACCCTTAGGCGCCGGCACCAGCCACACCATCCGACCCAGCCAAACTGATGTCCAACCAAGCTGGGAAAGAGTCGGCAGAGCTAGCAAAAGGCAGCCCCACAGGTCCAGCGTGAAGTCAGACCGAACTATGGGTAAGAGGCACCCCCAACCGACGTGACAAGAAAGGGGAGGGCGAATGAACAGAAGCAGACAAACAGAAGGTAGGCTCCACTTGCTATGGGTGAAGCCGCCAACTACAGACCACAACCGAACCACCCAAACGCACAGACAACGCGAGTGTCTGGCAGCCAATCCTCCCACACCACTCCAGGTAGCAACAATAACTACACCTGGGGGTAAGATTTTTTCAGGGTCAAAGCCATCCCCACAGGTGCGAGGAGGAGACACCTGACTGAATCGCCGTAAATGCCGCAAGGACAAAACTCCAAGGGAATGGCGATAAGCAACATCATAGGACTCTGACCGTAGAAACGTAAAAGTAACAAGGCAGGGAGGGGCCGGTGAGGCCCCCTTCCTGGAGGAAGTGATGCAGCCGGCATAACGTGTTGATACTTGAGAAGGTCATCAGTCTAACCCAAGGGCGTTTTGTATCGCGAGAACTAAGAACTCCATTAAAACCCAACAAGAGACATGAGCTGGTCCAAAGAACGACACAGGTGATCTCCCCAAATACAATGTTCAATCCTCCCAAACGAACGCGAAACCTGCGAGTAGACGATAGACCGGAAGCCGTAGACATTTTACCGTAAGGGGCTGGGAAGCGACCGTAATAAGCGCTCAAAGTGCTAGCATCGTGAGATAACCAATCCAACGAAACGAGATGCAAACAAGTTATCCGCCACGTAATACCTAACAGACCTCCACACCAAAGATCCCAGGAACTACTGAGCGAACTCAGATATCTCCCCCAGAATCCAACGCATCAAGGCCCACCATGATGGCGAAAGAAATGCTCGGGGCGAAGCGACGGCAAGGACGAGGAAAAGTACTTAGAACAAAGCGTGAAGAACCTATCTTCCTTGGCCGCATTGGCCTCCTTATATAGTATTCTTCCCGCCTGTAGTCATGTAACCTAAGGTGGTCACATGTGTGAAACCAAATCATAACAAACTAGTCCTGTGACCAAAGTGATCACATGCTCAAAACCGATGACCTCATAGTGAGGTCATGTACAAAAACTCATAAACCAATTATAACGCAATAAACAAATCATATGACTCGACTGAGTCAGATGCACCAAACCCATGACCTCATAATGAGGTCATGTGTGAAATATAAGTCATATGCGCAAGGCTTACCCACAAGGCACACTCGCAAGGTATACTCGCCAGGCGCACGTCCCATGACTCATATTTGAGCCATGTGCGAAAGTATCACAAATCCCACACATAACAAATCATATGACCCGAATGAGTCATATGTGTAAAACAATAACATACCTGTGACTCATAACCATGTGTCACGTGAAAGCCTCTTTCATGCCAAGCCACATTCGTGACAGTGTAATAAGACTACGAAGAATAATATTACAGTTAGCCAAACCTATACCCATATCAGTGTCAAGAGACTACCACAGTAGGAATGGTGGTAGATTAGAGTCTACTAAGTAGAGGTATTATAACGTTAGTTAGGTATCTTAGTTGAACATGCTATGCCATACTAAATAGTATATAGATACTAGTAAGAAGTGGTGGTTACCCTATCCAGTAGGATAACTCAGCTAGTCAATTTAATAGTTACCTTGAATTGCTTGACAGTAAGTCGGAGTAGAGTTACCCTACTCTATAGTTTAACTCAGGGTACTGTTACCCTACTTACGTACTAGAGTTACCCTGCCTTGGGCCACAGGTTATCTTGCTAGAGAGCCAAGTTACCCTAACTAGAATGTAACTTATTACACAGGACTTTGGGGCAAGTTACCAGATTGTTTGTCATGCAAAACTACATAGAGTATTCTAATCTCAGGTTGTACAGATCACTACCGAGCAATCAGTTGAACTCCAAACTAGCCGTAACTTAGAGGTGTAGTGGCTAACACTCTCTCCAGCCTAGTTATAAGTCTCTAGCGTCATGTGCTACAGCCTGGAGAGTTGCTGTAAGTCTAGTAAAAGTCTACATATGGAAATACTCCGGTAACACTATATATGCTCACACTGTCAGGTTGACTGGAAGTTGTCTGCTAGATATATGAGGGTGTAGAAGTGAACCAAGAGAATGACATCCATGTAGTTTTGTACAAAACAGACTAGAATGAATGGAGTAATACCACTTTGAAGTTAGAAGTAATATCTGAGGCTACTAGAGGCCGGTAGGCAATGCAACCAAAGTCCGTTACCTTAAAAATGTAATTGTATTAGAGAATTGTTAAGGACTCTAAGGTACTAGTATGAGGTCACGATAAGATTTACTTCCAGGAGCGTTGACTGTGTGTAGTGCCTATTTATAGTCAATCTCCGAAGAGGTTTGTTAGAGAAGTTACATAACCATTATCTGGAATAATATGAAATGGAGTAGAACTGGAGAGATGTTCTAATAAAACCTAAAGGAAGTATAAAAGAATAAAGTGAGGAGGTTGCAAACACAATAGATCATAAGTAGAGATGAATGCTAAAGGAGGAAAAAACTCTAACTGACAACCAACCTTTTAGTTAGGAATAGGATCTGTGATATATCTCCCAAACTCTAAAGAAACATACCATAATTTCAAACAATCTAGAACCATCCTGATATCTCATGATCCTCTATAATTCCTCAAGCTTCTGACCCATATAAACTATCGTATACCCAATACCATAGAGTATGAAAGAAATGTCAAATGCAAAAATCCAATATCCTATGTTTAATAGCATAGGATACGAAAAAAACAGTCTCATACCTCATGCCCAATAATCTCCAATCTGCCTAATCGCATACCTGAACCACATCCACCAAACCAGATGCCCTATAGACAACTCAAAGTATTTTGAGATTGCGAATGCTTATAGAAAACTCAATGTACATGGGTAGAGAGTTCTATAGTTGGTATAGCATCCACTCTGGCATGTCAGCTTACTACTGACATATCTATAATAAAATGAGTTTTTACTCCTGTGGTTGCATTGATGATGCAGTAACTAAAATACACTTCTGTCAAGTTGATGTTAGAAAGCAATAAAGTATTCTTGTTTACTATGGAGGATCTTTAGTCTGATGCACAGAGGTTGGCTAGACAGTTCATGGAAGTTACGTGCTCTCCAATGCAGAGTAGTTGTGAACAGCTTTTTTTATTTTTTATTTTTTTAAATATCTAGTTTCATTTATATTTAAGATCCACAGGTCACATCAGCTAGTGCTATGTAGACCTAAACCTCCACTCCTGTCTGGGCCCCAGTAGCTAAAAGAAAAACTCTCAAATTGAAGTAAGTAGGTAGAAAAAACTCCCAAGAGCAGCAACCCACAGTGCACACTGCCAGAAAATTACACCCAAGTAATCAAAACCTAGGACATCTTCTGACCTAATAGATAATACTCCTCAACATACGTGAAAGAAAACCTCAAAAAGAAAAAAAAAAAACCTAAGAACCTAGGTCCAAAACTACATGGCCTAGGTAACTGGATTCACATAGCCCCAGAAATTGAATAGCCAGTTCTGAGCACTAAGTTGAATAAAGGTATCTGTAAATATATAGTCCAATAGCGGGAATGAGCTAAAATCAGGAAGTAAGAGGAAAACTCCCTCCAAGACGAAGTACCGAGCACTTAGTAGTGTAAAGGAACCAAGGCCATCCTCCAAGGGGAACTGGGATGAAGGGCACACAGCTCCCTGGAGAAAAAAGAACTGCAGTAAAATGGTAGCAAGCAGTAGGCTGCTAGCTGTGAGGGGATGATAGTATTTAGCAATTGAGTAGATGCCAGCCATAGGTGAAGAGTGGGATGGTAGTAGAGTACCAGCTGATAGAGTCGAGGTAAAAAGAGAAAAAGGGTAGATCCAAATGCTAAAAGAACTATCGAAAACGTGTTCATATCTTAACTAAGCAGCCCCTCTGAGTCCCCAATGCCCTCAGGTGTATTCTCAAATCTCTCTTGTAGAGTCCCTTTTTCAGGGAGAGATAATATCACTTAGTGGATGAAATACCACCACCTGTAGAGGATAGAAAGGAGGAGGGTGGAGAAATCGACTGTAGCCTATTGAGGAGATCAAAACACCGTCTTCTCGGGATTGTTTCAAACCCGACTGAGGTCAGAATTATTTCATACATAGGAAGAAAGATGCCGATGAAATCTATCGTAATCACATACCGCAAACTATATTTCCTACCATTTGTTGTAAGGAAAATAAAGAAACTCGACAATGCTAATGCTAAGTGAAACTACAGCTAAAGTATAGTGGAAATGAAAACCAACATCCTGAGATGTTGGGAGGTAGAGAAGTAGATCTCAAGAGAGTAAACTACAATGGAGAAAGTAAGAGATGAATTTCACTGTGGTAGAGTGATTAAAAGTGATAGCTTTTCCCCTCCTTAGAGGAGGAACCAGATGTGGAAAGTAGTAAGAGGTTTTATAGTATTGAGGTCTTCTCAAATAGGAAAGAAATTTCAATCACCAGAAATATAGTGGAGATGGTTAATGGTAGTGATAAAGAGTAACTAATAGTATATAAAGTCTACTTAAGTTTATACGAGTTCTCCTCTACTCTGGCAATCAACTACCTCTTAAGATCAGGTCTTAATTGAGTAAAAGCTGTAATTTAAATATATTAAGTTTTACCATTTTGTTTCTTTAAACTCTACTGCTGAGCCATTGAAATTTCATTATATTTAGTCCCAGAAGAATTCATTTCAGTGCAGTTTCAATCTTGAGATCTATTTTTCCTGAAGGAACTCTTATTACACTAGGAAATATCTAAGTTGGTAGTGGCATAATAATAATACAAATAACTTGAAGTGAATAAGGAAATCATAACCATCTAGTTAGGTCCAGGTATAAAGAAAATGTATTACATTACACTACTAGGTAAAATTCAAAGAAAGCAAGTACTAATATCAAGCTAGCTACAGTAGTAAGATATAATAGGATTCTATTACAAACTAGGTATCTTATTTTATGTTTTTTAGATCTCAGTAAAATTAGTACTTCTGTAAATCTAGTATTGTCAAGATATTTTATTCTAATATTACCTTTATTTCATACTATTTCATAGAAGAAAACATTCTCAAAAGATATTTAATCTTGTTTCTAAATAATTATCTCTCTTGATTTGGTAAAAAGACTCTTTATAAATCACCTCCAAGTCTTATTCCACTAATAGTATCACATAATATAGCTGATAAAATTATTCTATCTTGGTCTCACAACTTAGGAATATACTAGTATTTGCCAGTTATTAGTTTATTACAAAACTGAAGAATGAGTTTGTGACTTTATCTAGTTACCTTAAAATAAGGAGAATAGTTTCTTAGTTATTCTTTTATTATAATATCAAAAGGAAAGTCCTTGGTTTTATTTAGTTATTCTGCATTAGTCAAGTATGTCCAAGTTATTCAGAGTTAGGTAGAAGCCAACTCTAGTATAAATTAAGAAGAGCTAGGTGGGAATATTTAGTATAAATAGAGATGGTTTAGGAAAACTTAGTAATGTTCTTTTCGCTTATAACTGCTAAGAACTTACTACTTGAAAGGACAGTAAAGATGTTATGATAAAGATTTATGGATAAAACAATTTTATATTACTACGATATCTTCTCTATTACTTGATAATATCTGTAAAGCTCAAGAGGTACTTCTATATTTATGTCCCACATCTGAGTATTCACCGACTACTTCTAACTACTATACAACTATGTATCTTCCCCAAATCTGTATATAACTATTAGGTATATGGGAGTGCACAGATCCTCATTTATCAGAGCTACTATGCAACTGGTATAGGTACTTGGTTAAGGTTTTGTTTATGTTTTATTTTAAGTAATACTTTGATACTTGGTTTGTTTTAAGTATCGTTTTATACTTGGTTTTGTTTTATGTTTTGTTTTAAATATTATTTTAATACTTAAGTAGTTTTACTGAAATGTATCACTTAATACCTTTGATTAGTTCATTCATGTAAGACATGAACAGATTTGTGTATATTATGACCCCCTGATTCTATGATGGAAGAGGCAGACTTCAACAAACAATATTTAAATATACTTGGTTGAACAGTTACTCTTTTGTTTTTCCAGTACATCTTCGAAGACTCCTTTAGTTCAAAGCCCTCACTTTCTCTTTGGTAGAGTAGGCCACCTGTCTACCATTGTACCTTATCTCGAAATGTGATTAGCACCTTGTGAATACCTTACATTTTTTTAACCTCAGCAAGTGGTTAAGAACCCGTCATCAGAC
>NW_003299106.1:1480409-1488329 GCF_000151645.1 Tuber melanosporum
TTCAGTCTGATCAACCTATCAACGTCCACCTCAGAACGCTAGTAGAGAGAAGTGGCAGAATCACATTACATTTAGCTTTATCTCGATACCAACATAGAATTATTGACGACTCAGAGTAGGAAGCAGATCCCATAGCAAGATCTCAGAAAAAAGAAACAATCTCAATGCTCTGCTAAGGACCTCAAGAGTGACAAGTCTGCAAGGCATTAATGACACAACAAAGCAGAGTAAGAACCAGAATAAACAGTGAAAGGAGAATCATTACAGTTACTAGGAGAATTCTAACCTACTCCAGTAAAGAAACCTACTCTTAGACCTCCTAGCAATCCCGATTCTTGTAGTAATTCCAAGGTGACTAGTGCAGGAGGAGGATCTTTAAGGTCATACCCTGAAGAAAGTTAACAAGAAGTCAGAATACCTGACTGTAACAGGGGCTCCTTCTGGGTAGATGGATTTCAAGGTTGTGACCGTACCAAAATGAGTTCTTCTGCAAAAGTGAATAAATATAATAAATGTCAAAGTCTCAACAATAGAGTTGGGAGAAATAAAACAGTAAAACTTAATATCGTTAAGCCACAACTTTACTCAACTACGTCATGATCTCAAGAGGCAGTTGATTGCCAGAGTAGAGGAGAACTGACATATACTTAAGTAGATTTTATATACTGCCACTTGCTCCCTATCACTACTCTGCATTCATGAGCACCCAACTCCCTTGAGCTACCTAGCTAAACTCTACGGGTTGGACCAAAGATTCTCTGTAGCGAACTAGATGGCTCTGTGGTTTGCTAACATCCGGCCGATAGAAGTGTTTTAGCCACTGCATATATAATGCAACCGCAGAAGTAAGAACGCTTCATATCGTAGACATGTCAGTGGTGAACTGCTATGCCCGAACAGATGCAATACCAACTATGGAACTCTCTACCTATATACACTTAGTCTTCTACAAGCATCCACAACCCCTGAATATCTATCCAGTTCTACTCTATTCCATATCATTTTGGATGATGGCCATATAGCTTTTCCAATAGACCACTTTAGAGGTTGACTACTAATAGGCACTACTCACAGTCAACCCTCCTAGAAGTAGCTCTTATCATGACCTCTGACTAATGTCTCAGAGTTCTTAATGATTCTCTAATACTATTACAATTTCTTGGCAACAGACTTCGGTTACCTCACCTACTGGCCCCCATAATCTTACATACTACCTCTAACTTCAAAGTACTATTACTCTGTCAGTTCTGATCTGTTTTACACAAAGCTACCTGGAGACCATTCTCTAGGTTCACCTCTACCCCCTTATATATTCTGCCGACAACTTCTAGTCATTTGGACGGCATGAGCGTATACAATGTTACAGGAGCATCTCTATCTAGAGACTTTTACTAGGCTTACAGCAATTCTCCAGGCTGTAGTCCATGAGGCTAGAGACTTATAATGGGGCTGAAGAAGGATGTTAGCCACCACACCTCTAAGTTACAGCTTGTTCAAAGCTTAACTGATTATGCAGTAGTGATCTGCACAACTTGAGATTCCAATACCCTATATAGTGTCGTGTAACAAACAATCTAGTAACTTTTCCTGAAGTCCAGCATAACAAGTTACTTTTAAGGTAGGGTAACTTGACTCCATAGCAGGGTAACCCATGGCCCATAGTAGGGTAACTTTGGTCTAAAGGTAGGGTAACTCTATTTGGACCCACCATTGAGCAATTCAGGGTAACTTTCAAATTGACTACTTGGGTTATACTACTCTGTAGGGTAATCACTGCTCCTTACTAATACTTATGTACTTCTGAGTATGGCATAGCATGTCCAATTGAGATACCCAACTAATGGTACCTCCACTCAGTAGATTCTAGTCTACCACCATTCCGACCACAGTAGTCTCTTGACACCAGTATGGGTATAGGTTTGACTAACTGTAATAGTACTTCGTGCAGTCTCATTACACTAACATACCTGGACTCAAGCTTCCTCTAGTATCCAAATTTACAGGAGAAGAGAAAGATATCAAACCCAAAGCTTTTGATCAATGGACAACAAAGCTTACACACTACCTCCTCTTGAAAAAGGTAAATGTGAAAAACCCTATAACTGAATTATATATAGGATCATTCTGTGAAGGAAAAGCAACGGACATATACCACTAATACTACAAGGAATATAGAGGTAATACAAAGTTGAAAGGTACAACAGTACTCAACTACCTAAAGGAATAATTCCAATCCTTTATCACAAATAATATATTATACAAGAAATTCAATAAGCTTCACCAAGTTAATAGATCACATGTTAAAAGAATTACAGATATGGCTATGGATCTTCTGATATCCAAAGATTCAATGAAGGTTAGAAGTATCTTAGAATATATCCTAAGGTGACAATTCTATGATACCATGCACCCTACTTTCCAGTGAGAAGTAGAACCACTTAAAGAAGATAGTAATGACATGATTACAATAATCGTAAGAGCTGAATGGAAGGATGCCATACTCTATGAAACTAAGGCATACAAAGCTCTAGCTTTCTCTAGTAGTAATAGGTAACCTTGGCAGAAGTTCTTTAATAACTCTAATGAAGAAAAACCTCTATCCTTCAAGAAGAAGATGAAATCCACTAAAGAATGCAGATGCCAGAAGGGTGAATACGGCAAAGATGGTCATTATTACAACCATCGTAGGTCGCCTGACTCTGATCCTTTGTAACTCCATACCCAAGCGATAGATTTTCTCCGGATAACTTCCTATTAACTCGCAAGAAGCTATTCCACCTGATTGGTAATTAATCCCTCGGTCGGCAACCCTTGGTTGCTCTCTGAGTAGTAGGTTTCAGTAACTGCTGTAGTATTGGGAATCACCCCATGACTACAACGTGTTCCGAAACCCAGTTGCAATACTCCGTAAAGTTCGTTGGCTTCTTTGGTAGTATCTTCTTGGAGTTCTAGACTCTTCTGGTAGATGTAAATGTATTGGTCTCTAGTAGAGATCTTTTACCATTTGATATTATCTCTTTGTGCGAAATCATCCCATTACTTACAGCCCGTACCAAAGGTATCATGTTTTTGGAGCCAGGTAACTCTCTGAGTAGTTGACGGAATCACTCAGTTCCACTTCTCAGACCTAGCTGAAGGTCCCCTCTCATATATTCTGCGACCAGGATCTGGTTGGATGGACAGCGGCGACGTATACGGTGTTATTCTAATACCTTCAATTCTGTGGTAATATAGTCACAGGACACAACTGAGATTGATATATATGATGACGCGTGGGCCCTATAAGGAAGCCGGAAGGGGGTTTTGGAGACCAGAGATTCCGATTCCAAGTGGGGTTACCCTACTTAGGGTGGTTCCTAGGTATCGGATTCTGGTATTGCTAACATTAACTCATACCAATAAAGAGTACCAACTTCTCCAAAGACACTAAGAACAACCTCCAATGATACTTATTTACCCCCTACTCATACCCATTATCTGTTGTCAGTGATGCTAACACCCATTTTATATCCAGGTTCTGGAAACAGATATTGAGCTTTCTTGGAATCAACCACATAATGGCTGCTCCCACACATCTTTAAACTAATAACTAAGCAGAACAAAAGATCTGTGAAGTCAAAACTGGAATTCAAAACTTTATCAATGAGTGACAAACAAATTAGGAACCTCCCCTTGTCGAGCTTGCTATATATCTCAATACTAGATACTTAGACACTTTTGGTATATCTCCTTGTAGGGCAATTTTCTGCCGGCAATACCCTCACCAACCTAAAACTCTTTTCGAAAACTCTTCTATTCCTGCCTCAGAGGACCCCTTGAACTGCTATCAAGCTATTCAAAATGATTATTTCCAGGCTATTAAAGCTGCACAACTCAAGGGTACGACTACTACAAAGAGGTGATAGCCCAAGTATGTTTCTATTCTGCCGAGTGATATGATTATAGTCCATGGAAACATATTTATTATCAGTGTTAGATGCAGTAAAAAACTGCAACCCTAATAGCAAGGTATTAGGAATACCGTTATTCAATACCTAAGAACCACTGTAAGTAGAATCACCCCATTTAGAATTGGAATCTCTGGTCTCCAACACCCCCCTCCAGCCATCTTACAGGACCCACACATTATCATACATATCTATATCAGTTGCATCCTGTGACTATAATGTTGCAGGGTTTAATGTATAAGAATAACACTATATAGGTCACTGCTATCTGTCTGATCGGATCTTGTTCACAAGATAAATGAGAAGAGACCTTGTGCCAAGTTTTGGAAGTGGAATTGAGTAAATCCGTCAAATACTCAGAGAGTTATTAGGCTTTAAAGATGTAACATCCTGGGTAAGGGCCAGAAGTAACAGGACGTTTTTCGCACAAATATATGATATCAAATATTAAATGATCTCTACGAGAGACCAATACAGTTGCACTCACCCTATGATAACCAGAAGAATCTAGAACTCCTAGAAACACTACCACAGAAGCCACTGAACTTTATGGAGTGTTACAACTGGGCCCAGTAATGAGTTGTGATTGCAGGAATAATTTCAAATAGTAGAGCAATAACTGAAACTCTGTTACCCAGAGCAATTGATAGTTGTCGACCAATAAATTATCTGTCAATCCACCAGAATGGCTTCCCGTAAATCTGTTGAAAGTTATCTGGAAGATATCTATCAGTTGGATCCAGAGTTATAGAGATTCGAAGTCAGAGGATCTAGAAAGGTTAAAATTGCAACTACTTTTACAGATATAACCCACAGATGAAACTGATCATTTTATCAATAAGGGAGACAATTGGGATCAACTCAGTTCAACTTGAGAACTAGGCCATAAGTCTAATGACTCTGAAGATAGGATAATTACTATTGAGAACAAAATAGTTTCTACTTAGCAATATCGTAATTACCTAAGAGTGTATGGTGATTTTCATGCTCTCCAGGTGTTTACACCTTTGAAGAATACCCGATATTACAAGTTATAACCAGAGAGGTACATTGGTTGTATAATAGATAGATGGAGTTCACGAACACTCAGACACAGAATATAAATATTAAAGTGCCTCTCAAGCTTTTAGACATCATCAAGCAACAGAGAAGAGACCTTAATAATACAATATTGTTTTTCCGATTTCATTTTACTTTACCTACTTCACCTTACTCTTAGTAGTCATAAATAAAATGTATATCTTTCACACCTTCCTAGACAATCTCAATCTACAGAAACAAATCTTAGTTATCTTAGATAACTCTGAGTCTATACAGATTATTTCTGCCTAATATGAGGGCCCTTCCAAGTCTTATCCTTTGATAAGTATACTGAGAGCTACGTTGTCCAGATGGATAGATACATGTATTACCGCAATACTGCCATATTCCACATCTCTACTGTCAAGCGATTCCATCCTAATTATGACAGTAAATTCCCTGGAAGATTCCACTCAGGTCCTGCTCCCATTACCATTAATAAATAGGAATAATAGCAAGTTGAAGAAATCTGAGACCACTAGCTTTAGTATGGAAATAATCAGTTCTTACTTAAATGGAAAAAATACTCTTTGAGGGAGAACAGCTGGGCACAATTAGAAAGACTAGAGCATAGTATAGATATGGTCAATAAGTAGTAGGAGGCCAACATGCCAGACAATACCCTACCACCAACAATTAACTACATCAATATGTACCGCGTGTCTATCTCAAAATTCGATCTTATCGCCGAAAAAGGGCAGATCTAATCTCAAAAAGGCAGATCTAATCTGATGTCCACCAATGCAGCCCCAATGTTTTTACCCCAATGTACACAATGAAAGAAACAATAGGGTACAGGGTGGATGAAATTTTTAATTTAATTTAATTATATTAAATATATTTTATTAGTATCTTGAGGAAAGGGGAGAAAAAAGAGTGATAGAGGATGACTTACCTTGTAGTGTGGTGGTGGAAAGAAAGAAGAGGGTACCTAGGGGTCATTATATAGAAGTAGTGGAGGATGCCGAGCCTTTGCATTGTGGGGAGAATTTTAAACCCTATCTAAGCAACCCTTGGCACCACACCTCAAAAAAAATTTCTCTTCCACAATAAAATTCAAACTTATAATACATGGAAATAGAGAAGAGGAAAGATATGTAAACATGAGAAGGGAGATGGACAAAAGAAATGAGAGTATTTAATGAGTGGGAAAGTAGTCCAGATTGATGAATGTTTGTTGATGAACTGTAGAAGCCTAAGCCCTTAAGAGTAGGGTTGTATACATGAGAATACAACAAGTTCCTGAGTGATGAACATGAATGAAAAAAGATACTTGATGAAAGAGAGAATACATGGAAATATTGTGCTAGAAATGAATGCTAAACTGACAAGAGAGATGGAGAAAAAGAATGAAAAGTTTGGATGAGCTGGGTAGTAGTCCAGCTTGATGAATATTTGTTGATAAAAAGTAGAAGCCTGAGTCCTACAGAGTAGAGCTGCACATCAGAGAACACAATACCATGTTCCTGAAAGATAGAATTGAACACAAACTGAAACGAGATAAAAGACAGAATACATTGAAATAAAGTACGGGAAGTGAATGCAAAAGAGATGAGAGAGATGGAGAAAAAGAATAAAAGAGTTTTATGAGTGGATAGTTCACCAAATTGATAGAGTCTGTTGATGAAACTACAAGTCCTGAGCCCTAAAGAGTAGGACCACACACAAGAGAACATAACAGCAGGTTCCAGAGAGATCTAAAAGAACAAAAACAGGAGCAAGATAAAAGACACAATACAGGGAAATAAGTTGTGAGAAATGAATGCTAAACTGACAAGAGAGATGGAGAAAAAAAACAAGCAGGTTTGATGAGCTGGATAGCTGTCCAGATTGATGAATAGCTGTGATGAAATCTACATGTCCTGAGCAATAAAGGGTAGGACTGCGCAATAGTAAAATTTGTAGTGATAGAAATAAATGAAAATAGAAGAAAGATTGAAAACAGGATACATCAAAATAAGATGTGGGAAATGAATGCTAAACTGACAAGAGAGATGGAGAAAAAGAATCAACAGGTTTGATGAGCTGGATGGTGGTCCAGATTGATGAATGTTTGTTGATGGCAAGTGGAAGCCTGAGCCCTAAAGAGTAGGGCTACATATAGGAGAACACCATAGTAGGGCTTTTTGTGATAGAAATAAATCAAAAACCAGGTATGAGAGAAAACAAAATACACAGAAATAATCTGCTAAAAATGAATACAGAGGAGATGAGAGAGATGGAGAAAAAAAATAGACCTGTTTGATGAGTGGGATGGCTGTATAAATTGAAAGATTAATACATAGTTCAAGGAGTCTCACAATGCCAATACTACCTTTTCAACACTCTGAATGCATTGTCAAAAGAGTCATCATCAATATAGATAATAAAGAAAGAATTCTAACTCATTTGTCATATAAGCAAAGCAAATATGATAAGAAAATAAAATCAACTAATTAAAGTCAAAAGTGGATGACAGTTTGATGAAAGTTGTACTGCACCTTAGAGCACAAAGAAAAAACTTTTACTCTTAGGGCAGAGGTTATCCAGAAACACTATTAACAACAACAAATCTTGCTGATAAAATGACACCATATTTTATTATTAAAACATATAAAGAGTACAGGTGATAGAATTAAATAGTAAATGTACAGATAGAGATAAAATATATTGTTAATGGATAAAATGAAAGAATGTTGTTCAATTTGAAATACTGTGTAGAGGCTTAAAATGCCAAGAGAAATATTTTTACCACCAAAGCATCACCAATCAGTTCTACGGATACCACTTTTAACACATTATGAAGCAAATTCATTTCAAACAGCAAGCAAATATAAAGATAATATGAGACAAATGATAATAAAATAATCAACAGTTATGGAAAGTAAAAGATGTTGGATATTTTTGATGATTT
>NW_003299106.1:1488479-1489909 GCF_000151645.1 Tuber melanosporum
TCGGGTGCCTATGCTCTCTATCAGGCGCTGGGAAAGTGACGAAAGGGGCAAGTGCCAAGACAGGGTTGTCTAAGTAGGGTTCAAAATTTTCCCCACATTGGTAAAGGCTTGGCATCCTTTTCATACTTCTATATAAGGACCCTCAGACCACCTCTCTTCCTTCAATTTTCCACCAGCACCACACCACTGTCCACAAGAAAAATCCCATCCTACCACACACTCCTAAAGGTAAGTCATATCCCATCACTCAATTTTTTCAAATGGACAGGAATTATTTTAAAAAAATACAAAATAATAATAAAATACATTATCAAGCTAAGAGGTAAGTCATATTCTCTCACTCCATTTCTTATATATCTGCAATTATTCTAAATAAAAAACAAAAATAAAAATAATAAAATGCATTAATAAGTCAAAAGGTAAGCCATATCCTCTCACTATATTTCTTATATATACTGGAATTATTCTAAATGAAAAATAAAAATAAAAATAATAAAATACATTAATAAGCAAAAAGGTAAGTCATATTCCCTCACTCTATTACTCATATACCGGAATTATTTTAAATAAAAAATAAACATAAAAATACTAAAATACATTAATAAGCCAAAAGGTATGTTATATCCTCTTACTCCATTTCTCATAATATTTTACAGGAATTATTCTAAATAAAAAATAAAAATAAAAATAATAAAATACATTAATATGCCAAAAGGTAGATCATATCCTCTCAGTCAATTTTTACCTATACTCAGTAATTGTACTAAACAAATAAAATTAATGATTAAAAATTGCAATAAAAAAAAAAGTTTAATTATAATAATAGAAGGTATAGGCAATATTTTAGTAAGTAATTACCTTCGCATTACTAAATAAAATAAAGAACTAACTGTACTAATAAACTATTCAGACAACCTTGCTAATTATTTATTCATTACTATTATACTTTTGTAGTAGTGGTAATAACTACCATAGTTGTATAGTGGTTGTACAAACTATGATAGTTTGATAACAGTTATACTAATTACTATGGTTTTATACCAGTTGTACTAACTACTACAATTATATGGTACTTTTACTAACTACTATAGTTTCACAGTACTTGTTCTAACTATGTAAATTTTACAGTGCTTGCACTAACTACTATAGTTTTATAGAACTTGTACTAACTGCTATAATTTTACAGAGTTTTACTAACTACAATAGTTTTATAGTACTTGTACTAACGACTATAGTTTTATTGTACTTGTACTAACTACTATAATTTTATACTACTTACACTAACTACTATAATTTTATAGTACTTATACTAACTATGGTACTTTTAAAGTACTTGTACTAACCACTATAGTATTACACAGTTGGACTAACTGCTATAGTTTTATAGTACTTGTACTAACTACTATAGCTTTACGGACTTGGACTAACAT
>NW_003299106.1:1489952-1500683 GCF_000151645.1 Tuber melanosporum
ATTACCATTACTATGTTTGAGTTATTTTACAACTATTATAGTTTTATAATAGTTGTACTACTATTATACTATTATAGTAGTTGTATTACTATTGTACAGTTATAATAGTTTTACTAATAACATACTATCAGAATAGGACTTCTACAACTATCATAGTGATATAAAGAGGTATGAAGCAACCTTTTTCTACAAGTGATAATTTAATTACTACTATTTGAATACTGCAATAGTCTTTATCAAATATTTGCCTTTAAGGTGTAGTGCTAATTAGATACCAATAATAATAGTTATAGGGAAACTAAGATAATTTTATTTAAAATATCATGTGACAATTTCCTTCACACAATTGTGATATAAGCAAGAAAGGTCAATTTTACTATTAATAAGTTTAGTTATGTTATTTAGGATATTGACATTAGCTTTGACATTGATCATGACTGTTCAACAAAAACAAGATCACTATAGTTAATTTAATCTCATAACCTTAATCCTAAGGGTTTCCACTAGTTAAAACCTCTGCTATTCACAACAAAACAACACTATCGTGCGGTAATCATGCTTGTATCCAACAACCAACCAACAACCAGATCTCAACCAATATTCACAATACTTGAATTCTGAAAAAACATCTCACAAGCCACAAATACAGTTAATCTTCGAGTATCGAAGAGGGCTCTAGTCACTATGTACTGGACACCTACTATGCTAAAAACCGAGCACTAATAATAGGAACAGAAAACCAGAGATAGATTTTGGGTACCATACTTCAAGTTAGAATTTGAAAGTAGCAATGATGAGAATCAAACTATGAAACCAGCTCTCGAAAACTTTATCTAACCACCCAACATCATTCAAATACCTTGACAATGTCAAACTATGAGGAACTTAATTTGAAGCAATGATAGCAGCTTGTTAGACTGTTGTTGAAATTTGATATTATCCAACAGAAGATTACTTTGCTGCTCTCTAGGTAGACAACTGTTTTGATTGTAATGAAGAGTGGGTAAGGATAGATCTTGAGTCTGGTATTCATGACTACTATGATGTATATTTCTTTGAAGCTCATTGTTTTTTTTGAATATGATGTGTCCTTGATTCAGTGCTGCCAATAATTAGAGGTTAGCAGAAGACTAGCTTTTTAAGCCTTCTGAGGACTCTGATTTTCAGGACTATTATGTTTTATTTATTTTAAACAGTTGTTTTGTTTTGGAGGATGTAACTGGTATGGGTACTTTGTTAAGGTTTTGTTTTATATTTTGTTTTAAGTATCGCTTTAATACTTGATTTGTTTTTAGTATCTGTTGATACTTGGTTTTGTTTTATGTTTTGTTTTAAGTATTCCTTTGATACTTGATTTGTTTTAAGTATCAGTTGATACTTGGCTTTGTTTTTTGTTTTGTTTTAAGTATCATTTTGATACTCAAGTGGTTTTACCAAGGTGTATCACTTAATATCTTTGATTAGTTCATTCATGCTAGACTTGAACAGATTTGTGTATTTAAAGACTGCCTGATTCTATGATGGAAGAGGCAGACTTTGACAGACAATATTTCAATATACTTAGTTTAACAGTTACTCTTTTATTTTCCCAGTACACTATCAAAAACCTCTTTACTTTGCAGTACTCGCCTTCTCTCTATTAGAGCAGGCCACCTGTCTATTATTGTACCTTATCCTAAAACGTAATAAGTACTTCGCGAACACATTACATACTAATATCCTCCTCCAGCCCACTCATAAGGCTCATATATCCTTAGTATGATTTCAAGAAATTGCACCCCATGACTATAATATCATCTCAATAAAACCCATTTCATAGTACGGTATATGTTAATACTGTCTGTCCAATGGGAAGCTGTTCAGAAAGTATCTAAGAAGGAATCTTTGAGTATCTCTGGAAAGTAGAAATTCTACAGGAGGTGCATTGAGTTACTAGGCTTCCAAGTTAGCGACTAATAATGAATCCAATGTAACAGGACCTTTTTGTCAAGATACTTCACAACTATTCCTACTGTAGTCTACCGATAATAGGAGATAGAGATAACACTAATATCTATCTGAAGGCTGTTGTATCGTAGTTGGTCCTTGAAACAGGATCCCTCCAAAGGTGATCCTCTTAGACGTGAGGCAGACCAAGGAGGAGCTACTCAGACTCAGAAGATCTAATAGGGGGCAGACATATAGTGTTGATATGC
Organism: Tuber melanosporum; assembly: GCF_000151645.1. Taxonomy (NCBI): domain Eukaryota; kingdom Fungi; phylum Ascomycota; class Pezizomycetes; order Pezizales; family Tuberaceae; genus Tuber; species Tuber melanosporum. Next base: position 1,492,148 of record NW_003299106.1, read on the forward strand.
TGTCTATTGAGCCTGCATTATGCATAGGTACTGGACACATAAGTTAACCACTTCGTATATTCAGAAGAGACTACTATAATGATAGTTAAATAGACTGCAGTTTCAGAAGAGATCTATTCAGCTCTATATATTGGAGACTAACAGTTGGAAGATAAAAGCCCACCTTCTGATGATGAAGATTTAATTATGGAAGAGTATAAAGATGGTGTGATATAATTCAGAATCAAATGGTATTCATACTTATTAAGACCAGAACTGTTATGTAAAGATCCAAGAAAGCTACTTAGTTATTTAGTAGTTAGAAGTAGTCTGCAAACACTCAGAAGTAGAATCTAAATATAGAGAAGAGATCTTAAAAATATAAAATTATTCTATAAATAAATCTTTATTATGATATTTTTACAGTCCTCTTACACAAGTTCTTAGTAGTCATAAAATAAAAAGGATATTACCAAGCCTTCTTAGACAATTACCATATAAATACCAAAAGTTTTAACCTATATCTTCTTAACATATATTAGAGTTAGCTTCCACCTAACAATAATGGTTCTTAGTCTTAATAAGTGTAAGCACTGTTTAACCCTAAATTCTTTTACACTATCTTTGTACTCTTGATAATAAAATCTTCACCATCAGAAGATGTACTTTTATCTTTCAGTTGACAGCCTCTAATTATATAAAGTCAAATGAACAACCTTCTAAAACTTCGGTCTACTTGACTATTATTCTAGTAGTCTCTTCCAAATTCACAAACTGGCCAGATTATATGACAAGCACCTATGCATAATATAGGTTCAATAGATAGCATAACAATACTTTATGTCTACTGCCTATTATATCTTCTAAGTCTGGACAGCTTCTCCTCATTCTACATTACCTCCAAGAGAATTACCTCTAAAGAGATTTTGTCTTCAATACTGTTAGGCATATGTGAATGCACAGACTCCTCCATAAGGTAACTATATACAGGCTCTCATATATCAGAGTTGCCAACACCCCTCTCTGGCTCCCTTATGAGGCCTGCGCATTCTTAGCGAGATTTCAAAGAGCTGTATCCTATGACTACAATGTCATTTCAATGAAGCCCACTTCATAATACAATATACATTGTTGCAATATGTTCGACCAGAAGCTGTTTAAAGGATATATGGGAAGAGACCTCTGGGTATCTCTGAAAAGTGGAACAGAGAAAATCCCCCAAAGGTACATTGAGTTACTAGACTTTGAAGCTAGCCATCTTAATTATTGGCTGAACCTAACAGGACATTTTTGTAACAATAATCCACAACCACTCCTAGGGTACTCTAAAGGCCATAGGAGATAGAAATGATACTAATAGCTTTCTGAAAGATGCTGTATATTGGTTAGTCCTGGAAACAGGATCCCTCCAAAAGTGATTCTCTTGAAGGTAAGGTGGACTAAGGGAAAGCTGCTCAGACTCAGAAGACCTAATAGGCAGTAGACATAAAGTATTGGCACACTGTTTACCAAGCCTCTATTATACTTATATGCTTGACATACAAGCTGGCCACTATATGTATTTGGAAAAGACTACAGGAATGATAGTCAAGTAGACTGAGGATTCAGAAAGAAGTCTATTCAAGTCTATAAATTGGAGGCTATCAGCTGGAAGATAAAAGTACATTTTCTGATTGTAAAGATTTTATTACCAAAGGTACGAAAATAGTATGAAGAAATTCAGGATTAAAAGATGTTCACATTTGTTAAAACCAAGGACCACTACGAACAGATTAGAGAAAGCTACTTAATTGTATATTAGTTAGATGTAGTCTACAAACACTCAAACATGTAATATAAATATTAAAATATCTTCAAAGCTTTACAAATATGATTAAGCAACAGAGAAGAGATCTTAACAATATTATGTTGTTCTGCAAATAAATATTTATAATATCTTTATTGTCCTCTTAAGTAAGTTCTTCGTAGTTGTAAATGAAAAGCATATTATCAAGCCTTTCTAAAAGATCTCTGTCTATACTAAAGATTCTAGCCTAAATCTTCTCAATATATACTAGAGTTAACTTCCACCTAACAAGGACCAACCAACATATAGTGGCCTTTATATAGGTATTTATATCATATCTATCTCCTACAGTCTCTGGAGCACTGTAGGAATAGTTGCAGATTGTTGTAACAAAAACAACCCATTACTTTTGGCCTATAATTAGGATGCCTATCTTTAAAGCCTTGTAACTAAATTGACCCCTGACGGATTTCCTCCATTCTACTTCCCAGAGGTCCCTTCTTATAGATCCTCTAATCAGCTTCTAGTCAGATAGATAGCAGTGATGTATATAGTGCTATGAAGTTGATTTCATTGAAATAACATTATAGTCATAGGACTCAATTGTTCAAAATCTTACTAAGGCTGTGCAGGCCTCATAAGGGGATGAGAGAGGAGAGTTGCCAACTCCCACCTCCCAAATATAAAAATGTGGAGATTTCAATATTCCAGTTGCAGTGTTAGGAAGTATGGTAGCTGTCCACCAGCTAGTGATACAAGAGAAGCACTACTTGCACCGCTTGGGGCAATATACCATACTGTAATTGCTGTGAAGGAAGCCACCACGGACTAACATTAGACAAGGAGATCATTGAACAGAAAGCTCTACTCCAGAGTATCACCATCTCTCGATACCTCTACTACTTATGATCTTGCCTACCGAATAATTATTATCATTTCAATTTTCCCTCCCTCAGAGGAGCAATATGTATTATTCTGGAAGACTAAACTCTGTACTAGGTTTCTCGCAATCCTACACTTCCTATATCCTTAAACCCGACTAGAATCGTAGTTAAAAGTGATAATCTATGTATTATAGTTTCAAAATAAAATTATAACTCAGCTATCACAATATATTTATTTTATGATATTATCTATCCTGTTATCCATTACATTCAGCTTATCACATTTCCTCTCTCTTTACATTTTCCCTCAATTTATTTATATTATACATCCTCTCCTTTCTTTCTGAACTCCAAAATAATCGACTCCACCAGCTATAATTACACTTGTTGATCCCCTTATCATTGCCGCTACTCGAATACATAGATTAAACTTTATAGAGTATTATTAGGGAAGGGCTAAAGTTTACGCCAGGGCGAATTGTGAATACATATTTCCTGTTCTGGTTCAAATCGTTCCGGTGGTATTGGTACAAGTATCCAATATATTGATCTGGAAATATTACCAGCAATTAATACATATAATGAATGCATATAGACAGGATCTTGTCTATAGGTCAGAGGATTTTAAAAAGCATGTATTCACTAGATATTCCTCTCACAGACGAATAGCAGAGTCTGACCTTCATGTTTCTTAATCTTTAATGAATCCAATATGGTTGACTTCTTCTAAATATAATAAATAATATATCATTTGTGTAGAAATTATTGGGCAAAGGGTAAACTTTGAAAATGTAACATGAATTATCACATGAACTTTCACTCCATTTTAGGGTTGATTCCTGGGAGGGTAACGGCTTTTGAGTGTGTTACACTTGGCATCACCGCCAAAATTGTCACATTTTTTGAGAAACCTAGTACAGAGTTTAGTCTTCCAGAACCATATCATACCGCACTGTGCACCCTCCACCTAACCTATTGTCCAGGGACAAAATTAACTAGCTGTCAATGGCCAGAAAATCTTCAGTGATGACAACCACACTCCCCTACCAACCCACTATCATGAAAACCCAAAAGAAAATTAAAAAATATAAATACATAGTAGAAATTAATATTTAGTATACCATCCATCAGCCTTAATAATTGCTTCCACCCTATCCACCATTGATCCTGCCAAAGTATCAAAAACCTTTGGGTCCAGAAGTTCCCAACTATGAGTGATAGCCTCCTCTATAATTTTTTTGATCTCATTAACAGGGCCCTTCAGGAGAAACAGCTCAGGATAGTGCTTATGAAGCTTGTCTTTCACAAGAGACCAAACATTTTCAATTGGAACAAGGTCTGGTGAATAGGGAGGAATTTCCATTAGAGAAATTCCATTTCTCCTGAGCCATCTCCTGAAAGAGCTAAGTGAGTCTTAGCATTGTCAATAATCAAAAATACCTCTTCCTCTCCAACATGCTCCTTGATATCCTCCCATATCCCTGGAAAGTCATATTGATCATAAACATCAATAATTGACTTTCCAGTCACTCCACCTCCAGCAGAAGTAGGATTAGGAAAAACAGGTAAAAAAAGACCATGAGTTTGACCATAGAAACAACCAGTCATCATCTGACTAATCTTTCTCTCTCCTTTCCTAGCAGTAGGTTCAACACAATCCTTATTCCACTTTTCTTTTGGCTATCTAAATACCCATTTTCTTCTCTTTCCTCCTCCCCTCTCCACAGCTACCTCATCCCCCCACATTGCCTTCCTTCTCCACATCTGCCTTGTCCAATTCCTATGGGCTAATGCCCATTCCAATCTCTTTTGAGCTAGATCCTCATCCAAATGAACCCTCTCTTGTGCCATCCACTTTTTAAGAAGCTTTTGTGTAAGTCTTCTCTTCACAGTCTTAGCAGAAATATTGGGAGCCACTCTCCCAGCAATCTCAGAGTAGCTGGTATGGCGATTTTTGATAGCTTCCTCTACTATAGCATCATCCTGCAGAGCTTGGTAGTTTTAGGATGTCTTCCTCTACCTTCATTCTCCTTGCCCTCTTGATCTCTCTTTGCAAATGTGCTTTTAACAGTACTGAGAGGAATGTCAAGGTAGTGGGAAATTTGGTGATTTGTCATCTGAGGCTCGCATAACCCGAGAATTCGTCCCCTTGTAAACTCAGAAAGGTGCTTGGAGGGAATAGGCTGTTTGGCATGACTGCGAAGAATAGGAGGCATAGTTTATTGAAAAAAAAATTTAAGTAAATTGGTTTGGTTTTGGTTGGTGTAGAGCAATTTCTTTAGGAAGTGTTGAGGGAGCGGGGTGATGAGGAGGGGAGCGTTGCCATTGCCGTTGAGAGCTAGTTAATTTTGTCCCCGGACAATAAGAGCATATGTGGAATGCAGGGGGTCGCTCCCTACGCCGGCCCAAACCTATTTTTGGGTGGGACATTCACTATCTACGTCCCCTCATATGTTTGCGGGTTTGGTGCAACGGGTTATAGCCACAGCATAGCCAACGTCAGGAGGAAAATACCTGTACCGGTACTCCAGGGATATACCTAGTGGAGTCGTATCCCAACGTGGGCTATGCAAACACTCAACCCTTCGTTCTCAGTATCATGCAACAGTAACCCCTCCAAGCCTCCATGATTTGTCTAGCACAGCGCCGCAGGAAACGGAATTCAAGGTATGTCATTAATATAATACATGCCCTTCCCTCTCAAGCAGAAAAAACTTCTATCTCATCATCCCCTCAAAACCTAGTCATCATCCTCTTCTGCGCCATCATCAACAACGTTGTAGAACTTAAGTTCGTAAACACCGCGAGAAGTGGAAACCACACGAAGCCAGTCCCGGAGCTGGTGCTTTTTAAGGTACTTCTTGGTTCTACACAAGCACGATTAGCCCCTGCTCTTCCCTCCCCACAAGGAAAGTAGGATACGTACAAATACTTAAGATACCTCCCAGAAAACTGAGTATGCGCAAGCACAACAATTTTCCCATCTCCCTCCTGCGATATTTGAATGACGTCTCCGAGGTTACCAACGCGGCCGTCAACCTTGATCTTGTCGTGGAGGAATTTCTCGAATTGGCTGACGTCGAAAATTTTGTCGCCGGCCGGGCGGGAAGCATCGATTACGAACTGTCAGTCTGTTAGTATTCTGTAAGGAGGGGATTGAGAAGGGGGGGTCCGAAATTACCTTATGCGTAACCTTAGCAGCCTTCGCGGCTTTTGCAGACTTCTAAAAAAAAAACACCATTTTTTCAGCCTACTGATTTTTTATGTGCAAAACCAGCAAAGCGACAATGGTAGATACATACAGCGTTGGGGGCCATTGCGAAAATAGAGAAAGAAAATCTATGAGGTGCGCAAAGAGGTTTGGATATCCTACGCTGTGGGAAGGCGACTAGTGAGAGTAGGCGGTGGTAGTTGTACTCGTAGTGGTAGTTCAGGATTGTTGTGAGGGGTGACTTTTTTGGTTTGGGAAATTTCGTGGGATCATGTGTGGTGTGCGGAGCAGTCACACTCCCTGAAGCTTGGCACCTGGCACATCCCGAATCACTCGACCTTTAGATTTCCTACTGCCGGTCAGACGCTGTCCAGTATCTCGCAGGGCCCCAGCCACCATCACGCTATTTTAACGAGCCAACAAAGCCAACAAAGTCTAACTTATCCAAGATCATCAATTCCCTATTCGAAATGTATTGAGCCTAAGGATATAATACAGTCGTTACGCACCCCAAAACCAAAAAATTCCCCAACAATCGTAAAAGCAGTACCAATTCCAATAGCTCCCACCCTACCCCAATACCGGCACCACACACAAAAAATGCATTACTCCTTCTCCTCTTCCTTCCCGGAGAGCACATCCACAAAGTCCCTGTACCTGAATACATCTCCACCGTGAGTCTGCCCTCTTCCCAAGGCTCTCCTCTTCGTGAACCCTTTCAACGCCCGCTCAATGTCTGCCTCGCTCATTCTCTCACCCATGCTTGTCAACGCTTCCGCAAGTTCTGCAACATCAATTGTGCCATCGTCGTTATCGTCAAACGCCGCAAACGCGCTTAGGAGGTCGGGTCCAGGGGTAAGCAGGGACAGATGTTGTGATAGGTGAGTGAGGTAAGAGGCCAAATTGAAGGGTGTGGGGACGGAAGACAAGTGCGCATTGATCACCGCTGGAGTTGGGTCTTGACCTATTTAGGGATAAGTAGAGTTCTCACTGTGCTGAAGCCGGATAATAGTCTAGTTACCGAGGCTCCCAAGCATAGCTCCAAGATCTTGCTTGCCAATAATTCCATCACCGTCTTTATCCAGCATTTGAAAACTCTCCTTCAGCTCCTGAATCTGCGTACTAGATAATTGTGTGAATGCTCCGGAAGATGTTCGCTTTATGTTACCAGTTGATCGAGGAGTCCCGAAGGGACTAGAGTTTGGGGAGAGACTGTAGCCCAGAGGCGATGGTTTCGAAGTACGATTAGAAGCCTGCATTTCATCAGCACAGCGTAGTAAATCCTCCATTAGCTACCTACCATAACCATCTAGGGAAGGGGAACTCCAAATTCCGATAGTTCGCAAAGAGAAATTTTGTGATCGGAGGTGAAATAAGGAAAGGTGAAGTACGATAGATGAGATGAAGTGACGGTTGTGGAGTTTAAGCCCCGATGTTTATTCGACACGAGGTTGTCGCAGCTGTCCGTTGCCACAACAACGATCGATAATCAGGCCCTAGGGTGATTCCTCTCCATCCATCCTACCACCAACCCCCGAATCTCTCTGCAAGTCATGACGCTCCAACGATTACGGCCAAACCTCACTAGAATAATCAATTCAAAATGCGTTACATATCCTCTAGCACAATTTTCAACCGTATGCCCTCGCCTAACACAGCATCCTACACCCTCCAGAACACGGTTCCTGCCGCGAATTTTGGACCCAGCGGTGTGGTTCCCGTTCTATAAGACCGAGACGAGGAAAGGGAAAGCAGGCTCGAAAGAGAGAAAGCCCAAAATACATAATCCGGCCACCTTCTTTGTTGTTGGTCTCACTTTTTGATGGAAAGTATGACTAGCAGATTAATTGACGGGTATAGGTCATGGCAATGCTTATCGGTTCGCAAGCAATTCAAATGATCCGTATCAGACAGACTCACGAGGATTACATGTGGCGGGCAGATACAAAGATTGCGGTTCTACGGGAGGTTATCGAACGGCTAGAGAAGGGGGAGGATGTGGATGTTGAGAAGGTGCTAGGGGTTGGTAATGAGAAGGAAGAGAAGAGTTGGGAGGACAGTATGCTGCTTTCTACCCCTGGGTAATCAGAGTGGGTACTCGTACTGATGGCCGATCGCAGTCTTGAAGCAATTGGAGGAGGAAGATGCAGAGTGGGCAGGGGAGAGGAACCAGAAGGCTCAGCCTACTCCCCCAAGTGAAAGAAGCGATAATGCGGCCACCGAAACTTCTAAGCCAGAGGAAAAGCCAGGAGAAAACAAGAGGCCAAGAGAAGAACCACGAAAGCCACGGGGCCCAAGAAGTGCCCGAGATTATGGATTTAGCTAGAATCCCTATTTCGCAGAACCATATCATGATGTATATAAAACTGTATAATATTGTACAACTACAATCTCCATATCACCATCAGTCACACGAGGCTCAAAGTTATACATTGAGCATCTTGCAAGGATTGCCTTTAGATTTCCAATCCTTCCCCGCTAAACAAACCCAACGCCCTTGGCAGCTACGAACGTCATTGGTAAACCTCCCGTATCGATATCCCCTACCCCAAATCCACTTTCTCAATTGGCATCTCCAAGACAAAATCTCCTCCATAAGGCTCTTCAAAAAAAAAAGAGCTACTCCATCCCTTGCTGGGTACCTATCATGAATCCGTGTAGCATATCGCACACCCT